>NW_021703776.1:68876225-69014495 GCF_005190385.1 Monodon monoceros | reverse complement strand
CTCTCTCTCTCTCTCTCTCTCTCTCTCTCTCTCTCTCTCTCTCTCTCCTTTCTGGGGCAGAAGTCAGTAACCATATTCTCCATAAGCTTCCCATGAAAAGATATAAGAGGACGGAGGTAGAATACATTGCCAAACCCACTTAGGCGTTCGCATATATTAACCTACCAAATAAACGGCAGGAGGTCACCCAACCCAACTTTAAAAGCGCTCAGAGTTCTGACGCAAATGCAGGCTTTCTCTGACACCCGGGCCACCACGAAACTTCTTCAGGGCATCTGTTGTGGATTCCGCATCTTTCCTTTCCCCTCTTCCATCTTATATTGTTTTTATTGGCCCTCTCCTCTCCCCAACTTCTGTGTTTTTCGCCCAGCACTTGCACTACAGGCATTAACCATTGTTGGCCCGTGAATTAAGCCAGTACTTGGCAACCATACCTCTCTTGCGCCCACCAAAGCATCCATGCCTGGGTTCCTTAAAGTCTAAAATTCTAGTGGTGCCAAGTCACCTCTAAAGCGCTTCTCAGAGCTACACAGCTAAAGGGAACCTACAACCGACAAGGTGCAGCGGGGGCTCAGGTAGAGGACCCTAGCTGCAACACACCAGAATATAACCCGCAAAAGGGGGAATAGCTAGAAGACGAAAGAATGCTAGGCGGTAGAAAGATGCCCAACCTAAGCAAACTCAGACGCGCAAGCGCGTGGCTCACAGCGCGTTTCCGTGGCCTCACCACAGCGCCTGCGCACAGGATCCCCGGAGCTGCGGGGAGAGGAGAGGAGCAGTCGGGCCTGGCGCTCCTACCGCCTCGGCAACTCCAGCCTGCAAACTCCGCCTCCTTCAGCTGCTCGCCTTCCCAAACAAGCGGGTGCGTCCCTGGCGCTCTCCGTCCATTGGCCGTTGGCCTTTTCCGTTTCCGCCCAGCCCTCCAGAGTCCACCAATCAGCTTGTGCATTTGGGTAAGTGGCCACCTCCTAGGCCGTCGCTCCAGGTTCTCTGTCTCCTCCCGCTGCTGCCTCCGCTGCTGCCTCCTCCTTCCCCACCTCCTCCGTCAGGCGGGCGGCTGCGGGGGCCCGAGGGGCGGCGGCGGCGGCAGCGATATGGAGCCGGGGGCCGGCGGCCGAAGCGCTGCTCGCGGGCACGGGGCCAGGCCCCCGAGCATTCCGCCGCCCAGGGAGCAGGAGCGGAAGCTGGAGCAGGAGAAGCTCTCCGGGGTGGTAAAGAGCGTCCACCGGCGGCTCCGCAAGAAGTACCGGGAAGGTAAACAGCGAGCTGAGCGGGGGGAAGGGGAGGCCTCGTCGCCCCCAGCCCCTTGTCAACCGCTCCCCTCCCCCCAAGGGGCCACCATTACAACCTGAAGGAGCTGCACGTCAGCCTCTGCTAGGGCCGCTCTCCCAGGTCCGGACGCCCCCTTCTCGGTCGAGTACTCGGTCGGCGTCAGGCGTGCTCCTCCCGCCCCCTTTTCTTCGAGGGCCCTTCAGGAGAGTTCCAGGCCTGTGGAGGAGCCGAGTGCCCACCTCCCCCATCCCCTGTCCCCAGCCGGGGTGCTGAGATTGTTGTCACCACACACACAAGCACGTAAATCCTCTCACAGGAGGTGGAGGTCGCTCGCTGCGAGAGACATGAAGCTAAAACACGAAGGCAGGTAGAATCCATTCGAGAAAGACGAACTGAAAGAAGCCCGAGTTACCCTTCGCTGCCTCGCGCCTGATGAGCCTGTTTGATTTGCTGCCCCGTCAGACCCCCTTCCTAGTTAGTACCTAATTTCTGCGGCTTTAGCCCGGGCCGGAGCTTCCTCGCATTGGCTTCCAGGGCTGCGAAGTCAGCAGGCCTTAGAGCTGACTAGACTTCACCTTGTTAAAAGGGGGAGGGGTTCCATCCTTGCTCCCCCCCCCCCATTCTTCAAATGCTGCATCTTAGGGTTTATTTAGGCGGGAGAGGAAGAGATCTGGGGCAGGTTCTCAAAATACTGTTTAGATTTGACTAATCCGTAACTACCAAGCCTCCTAAGGATACAGACCCTGGTGAAGCCGGCCGTCGCTGGGAACCCCTCTTATGGAAGGTCTTGAGCAAAGGAAAAAGCCATAGTAGCTTTTGCTTGGGCCTGAGGAAGGTTTATAGTTGGGATCTACAGTTATCCTTGGTATTTTAAAATATAGGCTTTTTTACAGAGCTATTTTATAAGAAACTAACAGTGAAAATTCCCAGTTTTTTCATGCGCTCAGGAGACATTTCTTCTAAAGATCAAAACGAGGGATAACTTTCTTCTGTCTTTAGCTTAATTGCAAACAAAAGTCGGCAGTCTTAGTTAAGTTAGGATTAGAAGCAAAATTATGACAGTGAAGGAACAGATAGGTAAGATCATGTTACTTTCGAGTTACAAACACTTTTCAATTACTCTGGAAGATAAAAACTAAGTGTCTTTTGTTCTCTTGAGTGTAGGTGATGTGTTTCATTTTTCAAACTTTAAGAGTTTTTTCCCCTTGGCAACTCAAGCCTCAATTTTTTTAATAGCTGCTTAAATAGTCCTCCTCAAAGCTAGCCTATAGTTATTGTTTAATAGGTAGCAATAGAAAGAGACTTATCGGGCATACTGAGATGTTAAAATTTGTTTTTTAAAGGAATGCTTTAAACCCCAACCCACAATTTATTCAATAAAATGAGTAGTTACCATAGCAATCGTTGCATCATTCTTGATATTCAGAGAGTGCACTTACATAATGGCATTCAGTGTAGGTTCTTGTGTTGTTTGGAGAAATGAGCAAATAAAACGGACACACTTTAATTTATCATGCTATTTTGCATAAACTTAAGCAAGTACATCTTTTTAAAGAAAAATGGGTAGCATATAATTCAGTTTCCATTTTTACCTTTTTATAATTATTATTCATTATTAACTTATTCATAAATGAATATATTCCACTTAATATACTACTAATGTGTCATCATGCGTTCAAGAGCTGTTTATATTTGCTTAGTTCTCACATGTTGAAACATGTCTTTAAGCCTGAATATTAACCAAGGGCACACTTGTTTATAATGAGAATTAGTATTTGGAAGTTATGAGAGCTAGAATAGATACATGTAGTACATAAGTGAATGATCTAGTGTGCTTTAGGGCAGGTAAAGTCCTGGCAGTCTGTAAACATATGAATGAGACTGTTCTTTAGGCGTTTTAATGCCCTGAATTCCACCAGTGATCTAGACTTCTCTAGGCTTTACTCTAAGATATACAAAGCCCCATCAGTGAATTAGCAAAGTAAAAGATCCTAAAGAGTCTGCCCTTTCTACCTTTATTTCTGACCTGTAGGTCAAATCTTAGTTGTGATTTGACAAAAATCCACGAAAAAGCCATCTGTGAAAAAGTCTGATTATGCACATAATAATACCAAAGAAGTAATTTTTAGTGCTCTCCTTTGAGGTCTTAGTATCATTATAATATCATTTGCAAAGTCATCTGTGGTTATAAAATAATAATATAAATGGTGCTTAGGTTCTAGGTCAGGTTACAAAGGCCTATTTGATCAGTAACATGCCTGCACTGTAACACCAATAACTATGGAAACTTTACTCCTTTTATAACAATATTCCTATCAGAAAATGCAATGAAAATTCCAGCTTAGAATCTTGGAATGTTAAACTAGAAGGAACTTTAGCATTTATCAGTGATTCCCAAACATGGATAAACAATAGACTTATATGGTTGCCTTTTAGAAAATTACTCCATTCCACCTCAGATGTACAGTTTCAGAATCCCTATCAGTGGTGCTTGGAAATTGGTCAGCCAGATTTTGGACTGGTAATCTAAACTACTTCCTTCCTTTTTACACATGAGTGAGCTGAATCCTAAAAATAGTAAAATAACTTGCTTGAAGTTTGGATAGTTTATCATTAGCACAGAACGTATTTTATGGGAATAATGTGTTTTTCTTTCCAATTCAAAGCCTAATGGTGTCTCCAAATGTTGGAGTGGTAGGGAAAATGGGAAGCAGGACGTAGCCCTAGAATTTGTGTTGGGTAAGAGGATGTAAACTGACGGGAATGGGGCAATCCATGGGATAGGTATGGTTCGCTGAGTTAGGGCTATGTGAGGTGTGGGTTTCTTAGGGAGTTACGGCAAAGAAGGAAATAAGTTGGGGTAGAATAAAGAAGGAGGCAAAACATTCACTGGATAGTAGACAGGAGTGAGACCTGGATAATGAGTGTAGGGTTGGATAATATAGTTTTCCCTTTCCTTATCTCTGGTAGTGGAATTGAACATGAAGCAGGAATAAGATTGAAAATAAGATTTTTCTGATGTGGTAGAAAAAGGTTTTTCTCCATCCTTCCCAGTCCATTTGTCCAAACTGATGCTTGTTGTGGCAGTGAGCAGGCTTGGGGTAGGGGGTAGTGGATAGGATTGTAAAGACTAGCAGGTAAGTTTAATGTACTCTTTTACCACTTTTCCCCTCTCTGCTCCATTTTACTGCCTGTCCTGTGTCACCACTTAGAGATCCTTTCTCTATTTGTATAAGAGTAAAGTGAGAACTGGAGATAAACGTCAGTGTTCCAGGCAGTGCTGATATCTGAAGTAGTTACCAAAAGGAAATGGTAGGGAAATGTTTAGCAATGGTGATGAGAAGGGGTGTTTCTGGAGTCAGCCATTTATAGATAAGGGACAGTCTTTTAGACTGAGTTTATATAAATGGAAATATGCTTGCAGATGTAGGTGTTTTCTGTCTTTGCTATACAGAATTTTCAAAATAATGGCCTTGATATAAGCCAAAAATATTTTAAAATATATCATAGGATTGGAGACAGCTTTTAAATAAGAAACAGCTAGTTTTTCTTTCCAAACAGGGAGTTTGGAACAGGGAGTCATTGTTTAATCAAATCTGCCTGATAAGTACATATCTAATTGAGAACTGAAGTAGAGCCGTGTGTATTTTCAGTTGACTTTGTATGATTTTTTCCATAATCCTAGTCACATAATCTTATTCCTGTAATGATTGTTATTATGCTTGGCACCTCTTTTTAAATTGAAAGTATCCGTGTAAAAACTACAAGAAAATGTAAAGGCTACAGCTGTTAGGAATAAAAGTATGATTCCCCATTCCTTAGTTTTGATTTTTTAACTTATCATGTGAATGTCTTTACTTTAGCAATTTTCATCAACTTAATTAAGTCTCTGAATTTACTTATTCTGTATGCCAAAGCAGGTTAAACAAGTTTGTCACATAAACCCGTGTAGGTTATCAATCAGACAAAAATAAAAATGCACGTTACCCTGTTAACAGTGATATTCTCAAAGTCATGGTTTAATGGGAGATCTAAAAAAAAATCAATCTTATTAGTAGCAATGATAATATTATAAAAGTGGTTAGAGTAAGTAACAGATTACTGATACTGAAACAGAAAAGGAGAACACAGAGTAGGTTGGTTCTGTAGACTAAGTCTGGAAAACATTGTTACAAAGGTTAACAGCTGTGAGCAGCATTTTAAGAGTCAACTACTAAATAGCCTAGTTTAGATGTTTAATTCTTATTGATTATTGAAATTATTCTTCCTTGTTTGAGACAAAGGGTGAGCTAGAATAGCAGTTTAGGATAAGCTGAAAAATATATTTGTGATTGAGTTTTCTTTAGCATACATCTAAAATGAGAATTGTAGGGGGGAAGGAAAAAAACATTTGAATTAGAAATAATTTTAAACTAAAACCAAAAGGTCTAAAAATGAAAGAATAAATGTATCGTTAGAGTTTTTCCTGAAACAAAGTTTTGAAATTGTTTTTAAATTAGGATAACAGACTATGTGGGGGGTTTTTTGTTTGTTTTTTTCTTTTTTTTTGCGGTACGCGGGCCTCTCCCTGTTGTGACCTCTCCCGTTGCGGAGCACAGGCTCTGGACGCGCAGGCCCAGCGGCCATGGCTCACGGGCTCAGCCACTCCGCAGCTGGGGCACGAACCCGCGTCCCCTGCTTCGGCAGGCGGACTCTCAACCACTGCGCCACCAGGGAAGCCCTGTTTTACTTTTTTAACAAGTGAAGTTTTACTCTTTTTTCTTTACATGGTCTTTTCTGATTCTGATATAGAATCTGAAAATGCTGGGTTTTTTGGTAGAATCTTTGCTCAATCAACAAAATAAGGTGAAAAGTGTCCACAGAAATGCTTGTTAACTTTGCCCTAGGAGAGTTTGAACTGCCATTCTAGCAGGGGGAAAAAAAATGAAAAGAGTTTAATAATTAGTAACACTAAAAGGTAAAAGGAACATTGATAAACAGTCAGCTCAGTGAGGTACACATAGTATATTATTTGATTTCTAGTCATCTTTGTATCTTTTTAGGAATTTTTTCTATTTAAAAAGATACGGTAAAACTAAAAAGTATTGGTATAGATCCTTTGATTGTTTTGTGGGAAAAAATATAACAACAAATGCAGTGGATATTAGCCTTGATTCCACATCAGTATCATCTCTGGAACTTTGTGGAACACAGGCATCTGTATTATTTAAAAGCTCCATAGATTATACAGTGGACAAAAGGGTTGAGGAACACCTAGCTAAAGTACTCTAGATTGGAGTAGGAAGGAATCTAGAAGAAAGCAGATCAGCTAGGAGACTCTTACACTAATCTATTTTTTAAAGGTGAATAATAGCATAAATAACAGTAGTGATCATGAAAATAGAGAAAGATAAGTCAAATAGTCAAACATAAGTCGAAGTCAAAGTGAGCAGTTTTAATGAAAGTAAAGGGGAAAAGAGTCATTGATGATGCCAAGATTTCTTGCCTGGAAAAATATAAATAGCCATTTCCATCCAGTTTGGAAATGTCTGTGTTGAGGTGGGAGCAGGGAGAAAGGAGTAGACAGGCAGGTTGGCTTGTCATAGGGATAGTGGTAATGATTTAGTTTGGAATGTATCCCTTGGAAGTGAAGGATTGGAAGCTCTCTCTTGAAGTTGTAGCTTTGAGGGCAGATGAATGACCCAATGGAGTGATGGTAATGTATAACTGAGGACAGATCCTTGGAAGATACCAGTAGTGTCCAGTTTTACGTAAGTACTGCCCATTCTACCGTATGCTCCCATGGCACAATTGCCTTGCTTTTATCATAGTTATCACTTATCAGTTCACTTGTCTTTCTCACTGAATTTAGTTACTTGAGTAGGACTCTGCCTTTTATCTTTGTATCCCTAGTACCTAGCACCTTGCCTTGTAGATTTAAGACACACACACACACAAAAGAAAGAAGCTGATATACATATTTCCTTATAGTTTGAGTCTAATCTTTTTGTATTCATAACTTTAAAATTTTAACTTTGGATACAAATTTTTTGTAATGAATTTATGGTCATATCTTTTAAAGTGAGTATATTAGATTAATTTAACCTTTTGAAAATGGTCCAAATTATCATTATTAGTATCATTCCATTTTTTTATTAAAAAAACTGTAAATAGTGGCAAATATAGATAAAAAAAATTTTTGTTCTCAGAAAATGAGAACTAATAAGGATATTGTGTGTGGTATAATGTGTCTCTGTGTTGGTATAAGAAGATGATAATTTTGTGTATGTGTATATATATTATATCCTCTAATTTCACACACAAAATTTTGCAACCCCAATATCAATTGCCTAAATTTTGGAGGTGAAATTTGTACTTGTTGTAAAATCCAAACATCTGAGAACCACTGATCTAAACTGTACTAATTTATTGTGCTTTAAGTGTAGGTATATTGATGCCCATTGCAAGGGTTATTTTAGAACCCCATGCCTTTAGAGGGACATCTGAGTATCCCCTATTCTCATTTATACAGAAATTGCTGTACTTATATAGAAATTCCTATTCCCATTTATATAAAAATTTAAGTCCCAGAAGTTTCTCCATAAGTCCTTTGCTTACACTAAACAAGAGATCTGTGTGGTGGTACACATTTCAGTAAAGTTGTTTCACAGGGGAATAACAGATACTGATGCCATTATTTCTAACTTTTCTTGATTTTTTTCATCTCTTGTACAGGATGTGTTCAAAGTTTTATATTTCAATTAACTGTTTTTATCATAAATATGTTTATAGTAAGAGAGTGCTCCATGCACAGAAGATGCACCATGGGCCAAACTGTGTTTATAAATGTGAACTTTTATCTATGCAGTGTTTTGTTTTTTAATTAAATTTGACTCTTCAGTTTGCCCCAGGTCTCAATTGCTCTGTGTATTATTTCACCAGACTTTTGAGTTTACAGTCTTGCCATAGACCCATGGCTTTAAGCCATGGCTGCACAGTGGATTTGTTTGGGGAGCAGTGAAATAAATGACCAGTTCCCACCTCAGACCAATTAAATGAAACTTCTAGGGGATTCCAGTGTGCAGCCAGAGTTGAAATCACTGCCAGAAATCTAACAAATAATGCAGTTGCAGAGACTAAATAACTGCATTTGACTGACAAAAGACCATTTGTTTGTGGCTAGTAGAGTCAGTGTACTTTGCTTTAGTGCAAAGCTTTGTTCATATCCATGGAAGTTTATAAATTAAAAACTCATAAAGAGAGGCAAGGTGGTATAGCGGTTATGAGCATGGACTTAGGCACTTGACTGCCAGGTTTGATGTGTACCCTTGAGAAGGTTACTTAATCTCTCTATACTTCAATTTCCTTATCTGTAAAGTAAAATATCTGCCTCAATGGGTTGGTATTAGAATTAAATGAATTAATATTTGTAAAGTGCTTAAAACAGTATCTGGCACATAGGAAGCATTACTTGTGTTAAATACATAATTTTAAAAATTAAAGGTGTATCTGTAGCTACCACCTGGATGCATTAAGGGCATTGAAGATTGAATGGTTTCTGGAATTTGTATCTAGACTATTCTATAGTGTCTTTCTTCTTCAGTATTAGGATTGCTGTAGTGTTTTTTCTTTTCTTTTCTTTTTTTTCTTGACCCATTTGCTTTTTGTATTTTTAACTTTTTATGTGAAAGGTCCAACCTTTTTAGCACATTAGAATACTGAGTTTTTTCCCCTTATCAGAGAAATGACTAGTCGTAACACGTTAGGTGTAAGATGCAGGTTTTCAGGTGGTTCGTTTGTTTGATTCTCAGGATCTGCTTCAACACCAAACGTCTTGGATGTTTTTGTCCCACCTGTATGTGTGTCACTATATCAGACGCTCAAGAATACTGAGAAAGCTGGTCTGTGTGTGGTTTAACTATGTTCGTGAGACAATCTTGTCCTGATCACTTTGTTTTAATGTCTTGGAATGGCTGCTGAACTTGTTTCCACTTGGTCATGAGTTTCTCTGCTTACTTCATATTAGAGAAAATGACCTTTAAACGTTCTTTGAACTTGAATTTGGTAATCTGGTCATCTATTTGGTAATATACCTAAGTAAAAGTGAAAATTTTCTGAATTTCTAAAAGTTTAAGACTTGTTTGTGATACTCAAGGTAACTCCTTTTTTTTGTTTTCAGAGTATTTGAGGACGCTCAAATTTAATGAAATACAGTTTTTATTTTGTAACTTTTGCTGTGTTCACAGCATGTCATATTTTAAAATGAAATTTATTGAGGTACAATTTATATACAATAAACTACACACAGTTAAAGTATATAATTCACTGGGTTTGACAGATGTATACACCCTATATTCTTTTAGCACAATCAAGACACAGAACATTTCTGTTGCCCCCCAAATTTCCTCGTGCTCCTTTGCAGTCATTCTCTCACTCTACTCTTGGTCCCACTGATCTCTTGTCCCTGTAGATTTTTTTTCATATTTTAGAATTTTATATACATGGAATCATGTGATAGCTTCTCCATTGCATTGTACGCCACTTAAGGACCACAATAGTGCAATGTTAATCTTTGGTATCGTGACTCACAAGGCTAAACTGACAAGAATGACATGCTATTCTTATCTTAAATTGGCCTCAGATTTACACTTGCTAAATGTCTTATCTTCTGTGCTTTATATTCTGTCTTTTTATATTGAGAATTAGAATAGAGTTATTGAAAAAATAGTATTATTTCTAATGTACTTCTAAACATCAAATGGTCCCAGCATGAAAAAATGCATGAACCTTAGCACCTCTTATTCATTTTATTCATTTACAAGTAATTCTTTATCTATGTAATGTGTTACCAATAATTTCTTCTTAACCTTATAGATTTTCCAAAAAGACCCATGTACTATAATCAAAGAATTTAATAGATGTGATTGTGTTTCCACTTGCAAGTTTGGTTGTTTTTTTTTTTTGACAATAATGTGAAGTGAAAAAAAAAAGATAAATTAGCTTAAAACAGTGGAGAGATTTTCAAATTGACTTTGAACCTATTGGTTTCCTAAACGTCTCATAACTAATATTTTGAGAACACTGTTTGAAGTATTCAAATTTTACTGCTTATTCATCACTATTATCTATTGACAGTTATGAACTGTAATTTGAATTTTACTCTAGCAACTATTTAATTTGTAATTTTTGGTGTTTCTTATAATTTTTTTTTTTTTTTTGCCGTACGCGGGCCTCCCACTGTTGTGGCCTCTCCCGTTGCGGAGCACAGGCTCCAGACGCACAGGCTCAGCGGCCATGGCTCACAGGCCCAGCTGCTCCGCGGCATGTGGGATCCTCCCGGACCGGGGCACGAACCCGTGTTCCCTGCATCGGCAGGTGGACTCTCAATCACTGCGCCACCAGGGAAACCCTTCTTATAATTTTTGAGCACGGTGAAAATTTAAATATTTTCTCCCCCATTAATGGGGTACCATGATTAACTTCTATAGCTTATATAAGTTATAAATCAAAAGTAGTCTTTGCCTTTCAATTTATACTTTCTAATGGGAAAAATCACACCTGGTTTTAATAGAAGACTCTTTATATAAACAAGTGACAGAGTACTATAAGGATGGCAAATGCATATGGGGGGAATTGTAAGATGATCAAATGGGAGGCAGGTAAATCCTCTTGAAGAACATGGGAATTCAGTTATGTTTTGAAGGCATGAGAGAGGTTAATTCAAAAAGGAAGAATAGTATCCATTCTAAAGAGTATCCATTCTAAAGAGACAGTTTAGAGATTCCATTGGTTCACCTGAGTTTGGACCTGTAATACAGCTGTTCTTGAGCAACAATAAATAACTCCTTAACTTATTATACTTTGTTCTTACAAAGACACCTGCAGTCAAAGTAATAATTATCTTAAACTAATCACAAAATTCTTAAAAATGGAACTTTTTTTTTTTAACAGCTCTATGACGTATTTATTTTATAACTGGAAGTTTGTACCTTTTGACCCCCTTCACCTATTTTGCCCACTCCCCTACCCTCTGCCTTTGGCAACTACCAGTCTGTTCTCTGTATCTATGAGCTTGCTGTTTGGTTTTTTTTTTTCCTTCTTAGATTCCATAGAACTTTGTCTTTTTAATCAACTAATGAATGTGCTATTTTTTCCTAGTTATTGTCTTTTCATAGGAAGTAACATATTTATTCTTTAGTTGTTGCATATGTTTGTGAAGGTGAGTTTAGTCAATAATTATGGTATTATTCTTGACAGTAGGACCAAGCTCCAGAATAATTTGGTTCATCCGATTTCCATACTGAATTTGGTTTGGCAACTTTAAGTTGGCATCACTTGTGTTTTGAATTATTAATTAATTTATTAATTAGTGTTTTTAAAAATTTAAATGTAAAGAGAATATAATGAATAGAAGTCATGTTAATGTGAACTTCATTCTAGAATTTTATGAGACCATCAGGTGACTTTATCTTTAAGACCTGGCAGAGCTTTAAGTTGATCTTAAAATGATGTATTTGAACAAATGAATACTGATTTCTTCTCTAGATTTATTAATTTAGTCTGACTATAAAATGTTTATTATCTATTAATTTCAAGTTAGGCTGCAGGACATATATATATTTAATTGTGCTTTCTAAATATAATTTTTTAATTGCCGAGACTTCTCTGTGTTAGGACAAATTCGAATGTATGCGTTAACTAGAGATTTTCCTCTCCTTCTCTCCATTTCCTTCTCTTCACTTCCCCCCTCCCCCCTTTTCTCTCTCTCTGTCTCTCTTTTTAACTAAGATACATGCATATTTTTATAGGATGCCTGTAAGAAATAAGTAAGAAAATAGATTATTAATCACAATGATTTTGAGTCATCACAAATACCAATATATAAAAATCATTATAAAGCTAATTATTAATTCATTGAGACCTCTGATTGATTGAACTTTAATACTTAAGCATTTCTTGTTCTGTTGAGTAGATCTTTGATGCAGACCTCAGGAAGTTCTTAGTTCTTAATTTACCTTTTGATAATGAAAAAGTATTTCCTTTTAAATAAGACAGTCTTTTAAATATTGGTTGACCTAACTAAAAGATAACAACAACCAAAAAATCCTCAGAATTGAGTTTTAACACATTTTTTGCATATGCAATTTGACCAAGTTAGCAGCAGAGTTTTGAATTTGTATACTGGGCACTGGTGAACTTTAACTTTTTTTGACTTTTGGAACCCAAATCATAAATCATTTTGAAAATACAGTGATTAAAAGGTAAATAGCACTATTTTGAATACTGTAAAAACAAATAATGGGCTATTATGAAAAAATACTGAATTTTCCCATTCTGTTTTCAATAAATTTATTTATTTTAAAAATAACCTTTCAAGGGTATTCTGGAAAGTGGAATTTCTGAAGGCTAATTGTATTTTTTGTTCAACTTTGTAACCACCAGACATGTAACATAGTGTATACCTAGTAGTTGGGGTTTGATACTTTTTGTTGAATAAATACATGATTTAAAAGTTCTGGGTCCAGAATGGCTTACATGGACCATAGTGAATATGTCAGGTTCATATCTCTATTAGAGCAGATACCACATTTTAATACATCTTCTCCCCTTCCTTTGATGCCAGTGCTTGCTCGTTAACTTTATTATTCTCTATAGTGTTTGACCTAGAGTATTTTCCCAGCAAATCTGTTGAAGGAATGAAAAGTATGTACAATTGCATTAGTTTCAATTATATATTAAGTGTACTGACTTTATTAATCACGTTAATCTCAGTATCAGCATATTTAGAGAGTCTGGAGACTCTTAAATGTTAGTGAAAACATTAAATAGAAGTTTACAATCAGTTTGATAGGCTTACAGACAAAATGTGAATCCTTCCTCAAAACTTTAGTAGAGCAGATAGTAAGCCTTAAAACTACATAAAAAATTGAAGTATTTAAAGAGAATTTTGAGTGTGAGAAACTAGAGGTCATCTAAAAAGCTGAAGGGCAGTAGGTTTCCACATATATATAAACTCGTCTTTGTATCTCATAACTAGTAGAATAATTCTAGAGTAAATTGAGTTTCACAGTATACAATGTTATAGTAAGGACTCTGAGAATTTATAGTAGATGCCTTTGGCGGCTCACACAGCATACCATTGGTCCTTGGGTGTGGTGGACAAACACTGTGAGCTCAGAGGCACTTGACCCTGACCGAGTCCCATTTTAAATGTGTGTTGCTTTCTTTTCTATTTTTCACCTTTTTCCAACACTGATGGAGCCCACTGAGGGAATCCCCTTTTTCAGTGCCTAAGTGTAGACTTAGAGGTACAGGTTGTTAACAACCCTCAGTTAATGGGGGATAGTAACTGATAGATAAATGCTCCAGCCTCCCATCCTTTAGGTATACAATTCCAGAGGCTTTTTGTATGCTTCTGTGCTGCCCACAGCAGCAGCCTCAGTAATGCACCCTTGTATTAGCATTTTCTCCTCCCTTAACTTGTTCTCCCCACTCCCTCACTCCTGTTTCATAGGGTTCCCTCCTAAATAGACTGCTTGAACCCAGGTCCTTGTCTTAAGTTGTACCTTCTGTAGAATCTAAACTAAGAAGTCTTAAAAAAAGGAAATCTGTTTAAGTATGTTAAACATAGCTTTTCCCAAACGTATTTGATCATAAAACTTTTGTTTGAATGACTTCTATTACCAGAAAATGTAGTAAATTTATGTATTTATTTATAATATGTACATTATGTAAGACAGTGAAACTTACATATTCAAACAAAGGGCCTTTTAGAGTTGATGATATCCATCTCAAAAAAAGATAAAGCACCTTTAAAATAATACTGTACCTTAATGAATCATTTGACATCAAGTCTGATGAGTAAAGTCAGGAATAGTCTTATGAACATCATAGGTTTATTAAGGTATCATTAATCAAAGTATTTGTTTCAAAGACTTTACTTCCTGTAGTCCTACTTAGATACTTGATAAATAACTGCATCTGAAAGATGTTACTAAAACTGAGGGGTTTTTCTTTGAGAATGTAGAAAAATTTGTTTGCCTGCTTGTTTTCAGTGGACAGTTATTGCCAACCTGCTGTATAACAAATTGAGAGCCCTGTCACTACACAAATATTAGTGATTAATGAAAATATTATTGTATAAGAACATAACCATGAAAAAAGAGAAAGCTTTTCATTCTTTTGGGGTTTAAAGTCAATATTCAGACCAAGGCTGAGACTGATACATATTCATCTTAACTGAGCAATGTGAGTGTGAGGGCATATTTGTACCCTTATTGCTCTTTCTGGTATTGGTCAAACTAGAAGGCTAATAGTTTGGTTTTCAGCTCAGTATGTGCTGGGCTAAGTGCTTAAAATAACCAGTAAAGTTTTTCAAATTTTGAATAGATAAGTGTTGTTAAATTTGAACTATTATAATTCCTTTTCTGTTAAAAAAAAAACCCAACTCTTAAATACTGGAATCTAATTGTCTCACCTGGGGAAAGAACTTGACTATAATTATCATCCCCAAATTTGGTTGTTGTATTTATGTTTTTAAGTTTATTCTGTCACTAAACAATTGCCTATATTTGAACATGTGGCAAGAGAACCTAGATTATGTCTAAGAGCATTGATTGAAGCCAACTTGATAATTTTTGTTTACTCTTTTACCTTTACAATTATGTAAATGTTATTTATTTGGCTGTGGCATATTCATACCTTTCTTTATCAGAACTCACATTGATTTTTCAAATTAAATATGATTACTCTTCTAATTAAAAAGGAAAAAAGGTAGTAGCTGGAAGTAATGCTGTGGCCAGATAATGTAGTCAGCTTATAATTTTTATTCATCTTATAAAGACTCAAAACTTTGGAGAGTTTTCCAAGGTAATTTCTCTAGCAACGTTTTTGCACTAGGATTATAATTTTTTAAGTGTAGTATGCCTACAGCAAGTCCAAGTGTATCAATACACAACCATTTAACTTGCATGCTAATTTATGTTGCCATCTCACTTATCAACCCCTTTTAATATAGAAAACTGATAAATTTGTAGAGATCCAAGAAAATAACAGACAAGAAGGATTAAGTGGCTTCTCTGTTGCTGCAAGGTCGTATTGCCCAATGGTAGCAGGACAATTAATGTTTGAATGCCCAGCCATACTTGTCCCCTACCAGGATGTTTTTGGTTTATAAATTGATAACTTGTATATGTCTACTTATATTTATTAGTTTTATTCAGCTTCACAAATCCATCTGTTTAAAATGGTAAAATTTATTTGGTTATCAAATCATCATGGTTAAAATGATGAATCCAATTTGCATAAAGGAACTTCGAAAATTATGAAGTTGAAACTTCATAGAATTTTACTTCATGAGTTTGCTTTTATTCATCTTTAAATAATTGTAGATTATGCTGAAGCTTTTAGGAGCCTGATGTATTTTAAGTCAACTTAATTTAATTTTTTCCTTGTTTTTAGTGGGAGATTTTGATAAGATCTGGCGAGAACATTGTGAGGATGAGGAAACACTTTGTGAATATGCTGTTGCAATGAAAAATTTGGCAGATAATCATTGGGCAAAAACTTGTGAGGGCGAAGGTCGTATTGAATGGTGTTGTAGGTGAGTGTTTTTATGAACTAACAGTTTTGGTTTCTAATGTATTATTTAAATTCTTAAGTCTAAGTAATGCCGTATATGATTCATTGTACCAAAATAGAAATGTTTTAAAACAGATGATGTCTTTTAAATAGCTTCTCCCCATTGCCTCACTTTCTCTATGTTTATTTCATTCACCTTCTTTTAATCAAAATTTTTTTTTGACATAACTTAAATTTCTTTGTTTCAACTTTTTAAATGTATAACTTTAAATACATTTGTTTAATTAAGCATTGGTACATTTAAAATATGAGATTTAGCACTTGACTCATCATTAATAAGTTATAGTGTAGAAATTTCTTTAGATAATTATATTTGGATTCAAGTAAAAATGAACACTTTCCATTCTTTAAAGCTGAAAACATCTTAAAAGTTTCCAAATCCTGAATTTTTATATGTGATTCAGGGTATTCCAGCACTTATATTGACTTTGGATAATGTTTATTTTCTCATAGCAGAGCTTCTAATTTTAAAAACATCAGAAAATGGAATACTGCTGATCATTTCTCTCAAGTGGTAAAATAATAAGAATGAATTTGTATATTGACTGAATTTAAAAATCAATTTCCAGAAAACAAAACATTATCTTTCTGCTTGGACAATAAGTTTATGGTAACTTTAGGTTTATATTTCATTTCAATTATTTTTTATTCAAAGTTTCTATTTTGATTTCATTTAAAAGTTATATAATAGTGCCTATTTCATTTATTCAATAAATAATCCAGAGAAAAATATGTATTTTACATTGTTCTTTTATTTATTCATTTTAATAAATAATTTTAAGTGATTGTCTCCTGTGTACCAGTCACATCATAGGCACTGTGAGTATAGCACTCAACCAAACAGATAAAATCCTTGCTCTCATTGAACTTACATGCTAGTGAGGGTTAGAAGCAAGAAACAATACATAAGTTAAATATACACTAGGTCAGATAATGGTAAGTGCTGTGAGAAAAATAAAGCAAGGAGAAATAAAACAATTTTAAATAGGGTAGACAGAGAAGGCCTCACTAAAGTGATGTGTAAAAGACATGAAGGAAGTAAGAGAGCAAGCCTTAACAAGTCCAGAGGCCTTGAGACAGGAGCTTGCTGGCATGTTTCAGAAACAGCAAGGAGACCAGTTTGGCTAGAACAGAATGAGAAGGGGAGAGTGATAGAAAATAAGGTAACAAACAGCTAGATTTTGTAGGATCTTGTGGACCATTGTGAAGACATTGGCCTTTATTCTGCGTGAGATGCAAAGTCATTAAATGTTTTAAGAAGAAGTTACAGGATCTTACTAATCTTTTGAAATGTGTCAAGGATTTTTAAGAACTAATTGTAGTGTTAAGATAGACTATAGAAAAGGCAAGGATGTTAGTAAGGAAACCAGTTAGGAAGCTGCTACAGTAATCAAGGCACAAAGTTATAGTGAAACAGTTTTCTTGGAGAAGGAGAGAGTGAATGGACAGACGGTGTGGTAGGGTTAATGCTCAAATGACTTAAGAGAGGAGCAGGGGAGATGGTGATGTATACATGGTGGTGATTATGATGATATGTAAGAAGTGAGCTGAAAATGTGAGGTAGGTGAGGAACAGTGAAAAGATTGGTATTATCAATGGATTGTGGAGCCAAAGAATTGTGGAGCTGAGGAACTAAAGGAAGGAGCCAGAATAATAAGAAATGAGATGCTTGGGATTAAAATGTTTGGGTTTTTTTTTTTTGCTTTTTCTAGAGAAAAAATGGTTGTAAGTGTGACTGTTCTACGGAGTATACATTTCTCCTTCAAGCTAAGAAACACAAATTGAGGCATACTACTGAGCCAAATATTTCCCTTGTGACACAAAGTAATAATGTAATCCAATCAGGAAGTCAGTACCATCGCTATTTAAGACCAACATTCTTTGCTCTTAGCAGCGCTGCTTTTAAATTAGTATTCTAATACATCAGGCAAGCTCTCAGACTTTATTTCAAATACCACTTTGATATGTGGTATTCTCATAGGAGCATTTGCTTGTACCTTCCACTTGAATAATGAATATGCCTCACACTTCACTCTTCTTTCTTTTTCCTCAGATTTGTGTTTTTATCAGTAGTTTTTGTATCTACATGTGTTCTGAAAGAGGTTATTTTTAGGTCAAACTGCTGAAAAAGAACATTAATAAGAATTTAGGTCAAACTGCTGAAAAATAACAGTGGCAAAATATGGTAAAAAGATGTTACTATGGAAAGTAATCCCAAGAGAAGTTTTATAGTGTCTTTACTTTAAACTTAAAACTAGGTTGGGGAAAAAAGGCTTCAAAGCAATATTGAATTTTGAAATGAGTTATCTGTAGTTCTAACTTGGGTTATATGTATTTCCTTTCCCTGTTGACAATTCTAAGAGAGCAGTGTCACTCTGAAAAGCTAAAATCAGCTTTAAAAGGGGTTTGACAAAAGTTTGCTTCCAGTAGTTATACTTAAAACTTTAGAGGAATTTGATATGTGAAATAAGTCTTACTGACATTACCTTGCTGAGAGTTTGTTGACTGTTTAGCTTGAAGAATTATACATAAGATTTCCTTCTAAAAATTAGTAAAATTTTATTTGTAATATGAAGTATTTAAATTAGAAACAAAACACAATATAAAGTTATAGTTGTATGTTTAATAAAAGAATTTACCTTTTCTAACTCTCCACACAGAGGAACATATAAACACACCATTTCCTGAACCATTTGAAAGTAAATTGCAGATGACATGACATTTCATCTCCATCTCCTACATAACCACAATACTGTAAACACATTAAGACAATTAACAGTAATTTCCTAAAATATCTTGTTCATAAAATTCAGATTTTTGTTATTGTCCCCATAACATGCTTTATAATTTTTTTCCCCTAAATCAAGGCTTGTGCTTTGGTGGTTAAATTTTTTAGGTTATTGTTTTTGTTTTCCCTAACATTGCATTGTTTTTAGAGAAATGTTAGTTGATTTGTAAAATATACCACGTTCTGTATTTTGTGATTGTTGGTTTGAGGTGATTAGTAGCATTGTTCAAATATTCTATATATCCTTACTGATTTTTCTTTTTGGCCTTCTATCAGTTACCAAAAGAGATGTTTCCAAGATATCATTTTACTTAATTTTTCTATAATAATTTGGCTCTTCTTTAAAGATTTCATTTTCTATTGAAGTTCTCCATATTTTCATCTATTCAGTTAATATTTTTCTCTATTAAAAAAATTTATAATAGTTATTTTAAGTCCTTGTCAGCTTATTCCAACATAAAATTAATCTGTGGTTCTGTTTCTTTTGGCTGTTTTTTCTTTTGGTTATGGATCATTTTTTTCTGCTTCATTGTATGTCTGGTAATTTTAAAAAGTACACTGGGTTGGCCAAAAAAGTTTGTTCGGGTTTTTCCGTAACAGCTTACAGAAAAACCCGAACGAACTTTTTGGCCAACCCATATATACTGGCATTATGTTTAGAAGAGACTGGGGTAAATATTATTTTCCCAGAGAGGGCATGGTTTTTTCTCTGATAGGCAGCTGGGATAAGAGATTGAACACTTTGATCTTATCAGGAGTTAGGCTGGGTTGAAGCTTGATTACCACTTTAGATAGTTTCAGTTCACATCTGGCTTCAAATGCCTTGAGAGTGAGTCCTGTTCTGTGTATATTACAGGTACCAACCTGTAGCAGGACTCTGGGACCTAAGCCCATGGAAGAGTGCAGAGAATTTTCTTTGCTTTTTCAGTCCCACTCCAAGTCTCCAGTGCTCCCCCCTCCCCCATCTTTTTCTTACTTGAAAAAAGACCTATGGGGGAAGGCAGGAAAACGGGGAGAACAATCTCTGCATTTGGGTTTCTTAAAGTTTCCAGTGTGTCACTCCATTCTAAGCAGCCATTGAAAGCTCTGCTGCTTTTCCTTTAATCGAACAAAATTCCTCTACCTTGGAAGGCTTGATCCTTCACCACTCATGCTCCTTTTCAGCAAATGCACAAAGTGCCTGTGGTCCCTTCCATTAGACCTCTTTGCATACTCAGTTCTCTTGATTTCTTTTTAATACATTATTTTTAGATTGTTTAGGTTTTTTTCTTTTTTCCTAGTTACAGCACAACCAGGGGTCTATTGTGATTATCTGTATCCTAATCGAAAACTAGCTTTGTGTCTTTGTTTTGGATTTATTTGATTGTTTTATCATGGTGCCATTTAACTACTTCCTCAGTCTCCTTTATTTCTTGTAAACTGAACATTGAGTCTAAAGTGTTGATTCAGGTCCCAGATTTTTGCCAAAATATTTATTAGGTGAAACTGCATACTTCACATTGCATCACGTTAGCAAGTTCTTATTGTCAGGTTATTCCACTGTTAGAGACGATAAATTTTGCCATTTGGTTAAGGTGGTAACTACTAGATCCTTCCATTGTAAACTTACGTTTTCCTTTTGTAATTAGCAAGTCATACGTAGAGTGACGTTTTTGGCTTGTGAATCAATCCTGTCTCCCAACAATCTTTCAACTAACAGGTTTACTCCATTTATTAAATAAATCTGGGGTGGTAAAATGATTTTTTAAATTGTATCATTCCTTGCATTTATTAGCGGTCATTCTTCTGTAAATAAAAACTTTCCCTTATGAACAGGGAATGATTACATGTTTTCTGGAGAGGCTAGGTAAAAGTAAACATATACATGTAATTCTTTCTGTTTAATTAGCAATTTTCAGAGTAAGGAGTTGGTGTAATGGTCAATTCCAATTGTGACAAGTGAGTTGTGGTTTTGTTGTTGTTGTTTGGTTGGTTGGTTTGGTTTTGGTGGATTTTGTCTGTTTGTTTTTGGAATATCACTGCAGGCTCCTGGATTCACTTTTTCCATCAGTCTTTGATTTGTGTTTGAGTGTGTGTTTGTGTTCAAATTAATCTGTATTTAGCCAGTGGGAGCCTCTTCAAAGCTGGCTTCTTGGTTCTGACGTCACCTTTGAGCACTTCTTGCTATCTACTACAAGATAAGCTTTACCTTCCCAGTCAAGACCTACAATCAAGGAGCCTTAGTTTCTTGTAGTGAGAAATAGAAATTAAGATCTGGGCACTAGATATGCTTCTGGGGTGTCCTTTCTTCTAGACTTTTTCACTGAACAGAAATATTATATAGTCTTAAATTCATAATTGATATTTGCTATTCAAATGTAACATTACAGGTTTTTTGCCTAACTTCTTTGTTTTATATTTGTATATTATCTCTTCTGTTACTCTGAAGGACTTAGTTTGGAATAACATCAACATATTTGCTTTGTTCTATAGTTCACATAAAATGGTTTCAAAATTACAGTACCAATTCTACTTCTAACAATAAACTGAGTGAAGTTTAAGATTTCTTTGCAGTTAGTTCTTTCGTCTTTAGAACATATCTCACTAAGGGTCAGAATACTGTGTTTAAAAGTTACATGAAACAATTCTTTTGTGTATGGTTATGTTACCAATTTACTATGCAGTTAGTTTCACTTTGTTTTATGGGCTTTTTTCTTATTTTCTTTTAATCTGGGGGAATATAAGGCATTTACGTGGTTCAAAACTCAAAGCTTTACAAAAAGGTATACTCAGAATAGGCTCCCTTCCATTTTCTTCATTTGTTTCTTGTTTCTCCTTTTTGCAGAAATAAGCAAATTCATACAATGTATATACATGTATCCACCCTGTCTTATCTCTTCAAGTGGTACATGTCATATACTCTCTTTTGTACATTTCATTTTTACTTAATATTATGTCATGGAGATCATTCTATTTGATATTGTATTAATCAGGGTTCTCCAGAGAATTGGCTCATGTGTTTGTAAAGGATGACAAGTCCCAAGATCTGCAGGATGAGTTGACACGCCAGAGACCCAGGAGATCCAAACCAGTGGTATAATTCCTATCCTGAGGCCAGCAGGCTCGAGACCCAGGAAGAGCTGCTGTTTCAGTTTGAGTCCAAGGCAGGAAAAATTCAGTGTTCCAGTTCAAAGGCAGTCAGGCAAGAAGAATCTCTCATACTCTGAGGAGGGTCAGCTTTTTTGTTTTACGCAGACCTTCAAGTGATGGGATACAGCCTACCCTCATTAAGAAGGACAATCTGCTTTACTCAGTCTACCCATTTAAATGTTAGTCTCATCCAGAAATATCCTGACAGAAATACCCAGAACGTTTGACCAGATATTTAGGCACCCCATAGCCCAGTCAAGTTGACACATAAATTGACCATCACAAGTATATAGATGTCTTCCTCATTTTGTTAAGTTACATACAAGCTTTTTCTGTTACAAATGGTGCTGTAACAAATAACCTTGTGCATATTCATTTTGTATTTTTGGCATTGTATCTTTGTAGACGTGGAATTGCAGAGTAAAAGAGTAAATGCATATGTGATTTTGTTGGATATTGCCACATCACCCTCCATAGAGGTTATATCATTTAATTCCACCAGCAAAAATGACAATACCTGTTTCTCCAAAATCTTACCAACAGAGTATGTTGCCTACCTGTTGAATTTTTGCCAGTCTGATAGATGGGAATTGATATCTCTATGTGATTTTAATTTACGTGTCTCTTACGAATGATGTTGAGTACGTTTTCATATACTTAGGAAATATTTGCCTTTTTTTTCTGTGAATTATGTGTTTGTGTTTTTGATGCTTTTTTTCCTAACGGTTTTTGGTCCCTTTTTTCTTGATTATTTTTTAGAGCTCTTTATATAATTTAGAGATATGTGCTCTTTTTCTTTGAGTTTGTATCTTTTGCCATGCAAATTTTTGTTTTGCCATGCAGAAGGTTTTTGTTTTCACATAATCAGATATATCTGTCTCTTCTTTTATTGCTTCAAGATTCCAGTTGTCTTAGAAAAGCTTTTCTGATTCCCAGACTGTAAGAATTCCTGTTAGAAATTCACTCATGTTTTCTTGTAGTACGTTTATGGTAATCATTTTTTTGACATTTAGATCTCTGACCTCTTTGGAATTCATTCCAGTGTTTGTTGCAAAGTATAGATCTAACCCCCCCAATAGTTATTTATTTCTCCAACATCATTTATGAAAACGTCTACCTTTTCTACAGTGATTTGACACATACTTACGTGATATACCAAGATTCCCCACATAATTGGTTCTGTTTTAGGACTTCCTGTAATGATTCCTTGTCTATATCATTTAATCCATGCTATTCTATATCATTCTTCCGCCTCCCCACCACCATTCTTCTTTCTCAGGATTTTCTTGGTTGTTCTTGTTTTTTTTTTTTCACCATATGTACTTTAGAATCAACTGGTCTAACTAAATTTTTTTTTTAACATCTTTATTGGGGTATAATTGCTTTACAATGGTGTGTTAGCTTCTGCTTTATAACAAAGTGAATCAGTTATACATATACATATGTTCCCATATCTCTTCCCTCTTGCGTCTCCCTCCCTCCCACCCTCCCTATCCCACCCCTCCAGGCGGTCACAAAGCACCGAGCCGATTTCCCTGTGCCATGCGGCTGCTTCCCACTAGCTATCTACCTTACGTTTGTTAGTGTATATATGTCCATGCCTCTCTCTTGCCCTGTCACAGCTCACCCTTCCCCCTCCCCATATCCTCAAGTCCATTCTCCAGTAGGTCTGTGGCTTTATTCCTGTCTTACCCCTAGGTTCTTCATGACATTTTTTTTTTCTTAAATTCCATATATATGTGTTAGTATACGGTATTTGTCTTTTTCTTTCTGACTTACTTCACTCTGTATGACAGACTCTAGGTCTATCCACCTCATTACAAATAGCTCAATTTCGTTTCTTTTTATGGCTGATAACTAAATTTTTTAAAGTTTGTATTTTTATTGGGATTACCTTAAATTTTTTAATAACTGGAAACAAGTGGAATTTTTATAATGTTGAGTCATTGTGTCCATGAAAAAGTTATATATCCTTCCATTTGTTCTAGTCCACTTTTGAATTTTCAGTAGTGTTTTAAGGTTTTCTGTATAGTGATTATGCACATTTCTTATTATGTTGATTCCTAGGTACTTTATCATTTGTTGCTATTATAAATGAAATCTTTCCTTCCGTTGTATATCCTAACAGGCTATTGTTTGTATACATGTGGAGGCTTTTGATTTTTGTATGTTTTACATCCTGTTTTACTGAATTCTCTTACTGTTTGTATTACTTTGTGATTGATTCTTTTGGATTCTCTAGGTATATTATCATATCTGTGTATACATAGAGTTTTATTTCTTTCTCTCCAATTCATTTGACTAATTATTTTTCTCTTGTCTATTACATTAGCTATGTTTTACTCATTCAGTGATGTGTGTGGTATATCCCCATTATATAAGTTGCTGACTTTTTTGGCTGATATATAGATACAATTTAACTGTTAGGAAGTATTCACCAAGCTCTGATTGATTGATTGATTTTATTAGGAATAGCTGTTGGATATTGTTGAATGTCCTTTCAGCATCTATGGAAATGAATGTTTTCTCCTTGATTTGTGAATATAGTGAATTATATGGAAGGATTTTTTATATTGAATAATCCTCATATTCTTGAGATACATACTCGGTCATATTTGATTCTGTTTGTTAAAATTTTATTTCATATTTTACATTGATATTTATTTTTATATTTTGTATTTTATATTTCTGTATTTTTTGTAGACATTCTCACACCTGTTTATCATTGTATTTGCTCCATAACAAATGACTTTAGAAAATTTTCCTTTGTTTATATGGTCCGGAACTGTTTAAACAGTTTTGGCGTTGCCTAATTTGTACTTGTGTGTTTTATTTATAGAGGTGACTGAGTGATGGCATGGAGAGGTCATTGCCATTGAAAGAATTTATTACTTACATGCCCTGAGAGAAGTGGGTATGCCATGTCACACAGGGAAGCACCACATTTGGTCAGGAGGCAGAAGCAGGAGTGAGGGGAAAAAATAGACCTGATCCTTTATAGGGTTTACATGGGAAAGGCAAAGCAGTGTAAACAGTATAGGACTGGCTAGTTTGAATAATTTTGGTGGGCTTTGGAACATAGGAGCTGTCCCTAACTGTCTGGTACCTGGACCTGAGTTAATTTAGGGTTTGGGAAACATGGACTTGTGTGAGAGTTAAATAAAGGAAATGGTTGGGTTGCAACCCATAGTTGCAACTCTGAGAGGCGCGCTCCCAAGTAAGTTGTTTATTATCTTTAGGAATTAGCTAGCCTTGGAGAGGCAGTTTCTCCCTGGGTCTGTAAGGCCCTCCCAGATGTCAGAACATCCTAAGTTACAGAAAATTAAAAGCTTGATAAATACAGGGGTTACCTGATTTTTGAAGCCTTGGTAGAATTCCTCAGTGGATACTGATGCTTTTTGGTGAAGCAACTCTCTGATAACTTTCTCTTATTTCATCTATGAATTTTGGGTTTGTTTAAATTTTGCAATTTAATTGCAAAATTAACTGCAGTTTATTAATTCTACCAGTAATCAAGAGTCAAGTTTAATAAATTTTCCTATATTCCTATATCCTATATTTAATATACTTACCTAGAAAAATTATGATTCATCTAAGTTTTCAGCTTTATTTGTATAAAGTTATACAAATTAAAGAACCAGTTTATGTATTTATTTGTTGGTTCTGTTTTTTTCTAACATTAATATCTTACTCCCTTTTTTTTGTTTTACTTTTTTCCCCTAATCCTTTGAGTTGGATATTTATTTTATTTATTTTGATTCTTTCATTTGTATTGATATAAATATTAAAGGTCTGAATTTTCCTCAGGTCACTATTTTAGTGCATTTTTTAGATTCTGACTTGTGGTGGTTTTGTTATTGTTTTTTAGAAGTTCTGTGATTTTTATTAGTACTTTGACTCCAGAGTTATTTAACTTTTAAAAAAATTTGCAGGTGAAATGAATTTTTTGTTTTATTTTGTTATTAGTTCTAGCCTTATTGCGTTGAGATTGGATGATTTTGTCTGTATTATTTTTCCTATGGCTCTTACTGTAGTTTTATTTGTGACCTAATACATGTATATGGTAATTTTTGTGAATATTCCATGTGCACTTGAAAAAGAATAGAGTGAAGTTTGTTATGCAGTGATAAGATAAACCTTATTATGCTCTTTAGGGCTTCTGTAACCTTACTTATTGTTCATTTACTTGATTGAGAGTGGTGTGTTAAAGTTCCCTGTTTTTAGTTTTGCCTGTTTCTCCATGCATCTCATGGAGTTTCTGCTTTGTAAGGATGGCTGCTATGATACATAGTACATGGCTTCACTGGGAATTGTGGTCTTCAGCATGATAAAGTATCCTTTTTTAATTCATTTAATGCTTTTTATTCTCTACCAGCCTCTTCTTCAACATTTCCCAGTCATCTCATAGATGAAGTTCATGCTTTAATAATCTTACAACTGTGACATTCTATGAGTTCTTACATACCAAAAGCTATTTTTCTGTAGTTTTGTTACAAGGTGCATAACTTGGCTAGATATAAAATCCTTGACTCACACTTTCTTTCCTTCAGTTTTGAAAAAAAAAATGTTGCTCTATTTTAGTCTCATTTTATATCGTTTCCCCTTTTTCTCCCCCCGCCACACCCCCCTCAACTTTTCCCTGCACTCTCTATTGAACCATTTGAAAGTCAGTTGCAGAGATCACAAGACTTTTGCTCCTGAATCCTTCAGTGTGTATCATTGCACTTAGTTGTTATCCCTCTTTGGTCTTCTTTAATCTAGGAAAATTCTCGGTCTTTTATGACATGGACATTTTGTAAAGTCAAAGTTTTACAGACTGTCTCTCAGTTTAGATTTGTATGGTTGTTTCTTTGTGATTAGGTTCAAGTTAAGCATATTATTAGCAAGAATATCACATAGGTGATACTGTATCCTTCTCAGGGTACTGCATCAAGAGGCACATGATCTATTCTGTGTTCTTTTTTTTTTTTCTTTCAAATAGTCATTATTGTTTTAGAGCAGTTTTAGGTTCACAGCAAAATTAAGCAGAAAATACAGGTAGTTCCCATACACCCTGACTCCACACATGGGCAGTCACATCACAATCACCATCCATCTATAGTGCTACGTTTGTTACAGTTGATGAACCCACACTGGCACATCATTAGAATCCAAAGTCCATAGTTTACATTAGGGTTCACTTTGGATATTATATATTTTATGGGTTTTGACAAATATATAATGACAAGTATCCACCATTATAGTATCATACAGAACAGTTTCACTGCTCTAAAAATCCTCTGTGCTCCAACTGTTAATTCCTTCTCCCCCCAACTTCCCCCCGTACCCAGCAACCACTGACTGTTTTACCGTCTCCATAGTTCTGCCTTTTCTAGAATGTATGTAGGTGGAATTAAGGTATTTAACCTTTTCATATTGACATCTTTCACTTAATAATGTGCATTTAAGGTTCCACCATGTCTTTCTTGGCTTGATAGCTTATTTCTTTTTAGTGGTGAATAATATTCCATCGTCTAGATGGACCAAAGCTTGTTTATCCTTTCAGCTACTGAAGGATATCTTGGTTGCTTCCACATTTTGGCAGTTATGAACAAAACTGCTGTAGAGACTTCCCTGGTGGTCCAGTGATAAAGAATCCACCTTACAATGCAGGGGACGCAGATTCGATCTCTGGTCAGGGAACTAAGATCCCACATGCCGTGGGGCAACTAAACCTGCGCACCACAACTATTGAGCTCAAGTGCCTCAAATAGAGAGCCTGCGTGCCACAAACAACAGAGCCTATGCTCTCTGGAGCCCGTGCGCCACAACTAGAGAGAGAAAACCCAAACGCCACAACTAGGGAGAAGCCTGTGTGGCACAATGAAAGATCCCACATGCCTCAATGAAGACCCTGTGTGCTGCAACTAAGACCCGAAGCAGTCAAAAATAAATAAAATAAATAAATCTTAAAAAAAAAAACTGTTGTAAATATCCATCTGCAGGTTGTTGTGTGGAAGTAAGTGTTCAACTCTTTTTGGAAATACCATGAAACTTGATTGCTAGATTATATGGGAAGAGTATATTTAGTTTTGTGGGAAATTACCTAACTGTCTTCCAAAGCGACTATACCATTTTGCATTCCCACTAGCAGTGAATGAGAGTTCTTGTTGCTCCACACCAGCGTTTGGTGGTGTTAGTGTTCTGGTTTTCTGTCATTCTAATAATGTGTAGTAGTATCTCATTGCTATTTTAATTTGCATTTCCCCAATGACATGTGATATGGAGCATCTTTTTCTTATGCTTATTTGATATCTGCACCTTCTTTAGTGAGGTGTCTGTTAGGTCTTTTGCCCATTTTTTAATCAGGTTGTTTGTTTTCGTAACGTTGAGTTTCGAGGGTCCTTCATATATTTTGGATAACAGTCTTTTATCAGATAGATCTTTTGAAAATATTTTCTCCTAGTCTATGGCTTGTTTTCTCATTCTATTGACATTGTCTTTTGCACAGCAGAAGTTTTTTATTTTAATTAAGTCTAGCGTCTCAATTTTTTTTTTTTAAGGATTGTGACTTAGATTTGGCAATGACTTTTTAGATATAACACCGAAGTTCATCTAGATTTTCTCCTAAAAATTTATAAAACTCTCTTAAGGGTTTTAGAGTTTTGTGTTTTACATTTAGGTCTGTGATCCATTTGGAGTTAATTTTTGTGAAGAGTGTAATGTCTGTGTCAGTGTTCATTTTTTGGCATGTCGATATCCAGTTGTTCCAGCACTATTTGTTGAAAAGACTGTCTTTACTCCACTGTATTACTCCACTGCTCCTTGAATGTATTTACATGGATCTATATCTGGGCTCTCTCTTCTGTTCCATTGATCTATTTGTCTATTGTTCTGCCTACAACATACTGTCCTTGATTACTAATAGTAATAGTATAGTTATAGCTTTATATTAAGAATTGAAATCAGATGGTGTCAGTCCTCCAACTTTGTTCATCTCCCTCAATATTGTGTTGGCTATTCTGGGTCCTTTGCTTATCCATGTACACTTTAGAATCCATTTGTTTTATCTATAAGATATTTTGCTCTGCTTTTGATTGGGATTGTGTTGAATGTATAAATCAATTTGGGAAGAACTAACATAGTGACAGTATTGAGTCTTCCTATCCATATTCATGGAATATCTATTTATGTAGTTCTTCTTTATCCTCAGTTTTCTATTTAATTTCAAATTTGAAATGTTTTTCATATCTGCATTGCTTAATTATATATAATTAATATTGAAGTGTTAGGTTACAATTTTCTTCTCTTTTATAGCGGTTATTTTCTGTGTTTTTGAGAATTTTCATCCACTGAAAAGTTTTGATATCTTTCTCTTCCCTTCTAATAGAAACTTGTACGATTGCTGGATTCATTGGACATCTCTTTTATGTGTTTTGTCTTTTATGTTAGACTGTGTATAGAGGTATAGGTAGAGGTTTGGGTGCTTGCTTTGTTTCTTAATTACAAAGATCCTTGCTTGATTGCTACAGATATGAAAGTGGAGTTCCTTTAATAAGTATTGTCCTCTTTTGGCTGATTTATGAATTTTTAATAGGTTTAACTTATGTCAGTATGCTCTTTATTCTTAATTGCTTCATTCTTTCCCTTTATCAACACACCTCCAGAGATACCCCCTTTTTTCAAGGTGCTTCCTTTCTCCCTCAGAAATAATATCTTCACAGAGCTCTCACCTTTGGTGACAGCCCTTCCCATATACTTTCCAAACTTTTTCCTTTTGGTCTTCCTGTGCCTAATGCCTTGTTTCACTACGTCCCATAAGTCTTAAGATCTCTCCATTCAGAGTTGGACTCTCTCTGTGGTGAACCTTAGCTGGTATTATCGATTTTTCTGTGCCATCTCTAAGACCCCATCATACCTTCCTCTCTTACACAGTCCTCATCTGACTCTGTACTTCGGGTAACTCCAAAGCCAACTCAGTTGGCCTCAGATTTTTATTTCCCCAATTACATGTAAAATAAGGTGCTATTCCTGTTTCCTAGTTATGCCATGGGTGTGAACTGTGTGTGCTTTTATTTGCTCTTTCTAATGTTTTGTATATTTTTTGGAAGTTTTGTAGGGAGATTGGGGTTTAGATGGTGGTTATTATCCTATGAGTATCTGGAATTCTAGCCCTTTAAGTATTTTGCAGTCAAGTGTCTAGGTAACATTGAGATTGAACCACATAAAATTGCAATTTTTGTGGGTCAAGAACTACTGAATATCAGCAGCTCTTTGTGGTTCCACCTAATAGAAAGGTAAGTAATCTCTTTACCCTTGTGTTTCATGCCTTAGTGAAATATTATATGATAAAGGTATTATTTTTAGTATTAATTCCAAGGTGATTCAGGCTATATTTTTCAATCAACCTTACTGAGGTTTAATTAATATTCAATAAAATATACCCATTCTAGTGTACAGTTCAGTGAGTAATGACAGTTGTTTACACTTGTGTAACCATCACCACTGTCTAGATACAGAACTTTTCCACGACTCTAAAAAGCTCTAGTGTACACCTCTGTAGTCAGCCCACCCCCCACTCAAAGAAACCACTAAACCATTTCTGTCATTAGATTAGATTTCTAAAAAAGACCACATTCCTAAATAGGCCTGTCAGCCTTGCATGATCTGAAGTTTGCTTACCTCTCCAGTGTCATGTGGCTGTCGTTCCTCTCTATATGTGTGTTGGCCTTAGGGCCTTTTCACTTATGAGTTCATCCATCCATTTTCTGCCTGGCAGTTTAAATTTCACATGCCTTGAACTGATGTCTATCTCTGTGGGATCCATGATGCTTTTCTCTTCCATGCCTTTGCTCATGCTGTTCTCTCTGCCAGGAAAGCACTTTCCTCCTTAACTAACATTCTTCCTAGCCTGATTTATTCCTACTTATCTTCCTAAAATCAGCTTATACTACTGATTTTAGATTGGGCGTTAGGTATTTATCAATTGTATTTTCTTTACTATTGAGTTGGCCCAAAAATTTCTTTTGGAAACCCAAACAAACTTTTTGGCCAACCCAATATATAATTATTTGTCTCCTTCACTAGTCTGAGCTCCTTGAGGGCAGCAATGCCTTCTTCAATTTGTTTTTCCATCACCTATGTGCCTGGCACATGATAGGTACTTAATAAATGTTTGATTAATGATAAGTGAGTTTCAACTCCTGTATATAATTTGAGTTAAAATTAAATCCCATAGGATAAGTTAAAGAAGTCTTTATTAGATACTTAGACAAACTGAAATTGAACTAATAGCATCCTTTAAGTGTGAGGGGAAATGAGCATTGTTTCATTAGACACCATAGTTCTACTTGCTGAAATCAGTTTTAAATTAATTTTTCACTTCTTCTCTAGCCATGTGTTTTTGAAACTGCACCAAGGAGTGTCTATGGAGAAAAATAGTCTAGCTTGTTCAGAGTATGAGCTATATGGAATAATAATGTGGTTTAAGAATCTAAAAATAAAGAAAATTTGTTTAGTTTCCATTTACATTCACTTTAAGCTTTGATAAGTATATCAGTTAATTGTCTAAGTATGTATCTCCTGTCATATTGTAAGCTCAAGGGCCAGAGGCAGATCATACCAGTCTTGCTTCCTTTAAGTTTTTTGTCTTTAATAGCTAGTAAGTGTTTTGAGTTGATTCTGTGGTTCATGTTTATTGTCCTGTTACATACCCAGGCATGGTACCCTACTATTTTCACCCTAAAATTGTATTAGGTATGAAGAAAATTGTTTAATCTTAATGCCAGTCATCAGTTTCTGATTACGGATAACAACCTGATATGGGCTAAACTAATTGAGTTTGAAATAATACATCTTGAAAAATCTGCATTTTAATATCCGTTTATATTTTAAGAATTGGGACAAGCAGTAGTGGTCTCTTGATGGACAGGAATAATTTCCAAGTGTTATAAAAATCACTATTGTGTTAAAACCTTTGTTCTCTCTGAATGTATACCTTTATAATATGATACCATTTTTACCTTAACCAGATTTTTATGCTCTTCTTTCAGAGCAAATAGCATGATTCTTAATATTTTGGCAACCTGATTTTGTGACTTTTTTTTTTAACAGCAATTGGATATAGTTTAATGGAGCTTCTCTTTTGTGTGATAACTATACATATATATATATTTTATTGGTATAGTTGTTTTACAATGTTGTGGTAGTTTCTACTGTACAGCGAAGTGAATCAGCCATATGTATACATATATCTTGCTTTTTTGGATTTCCTTCCCATTTAGGTCAACACAGAGCACTAAGAGTTCCCTGTGCTATACAGCAGGTTCTCATTAGTTATCTGTTTTATACATATTAGTGTATATATGTGTGACTTTGTTTTTATAAACCGGGAGGGATCTGAAAAACAACTGTCTACTACCAGCAGAGCTGGCTCAGAGTTAACTGTGACTACTATTCTTTTTGGATTCTGTCACTGAATAACAGAGTTATCTAAGCTTTTCTGGAGGAACTTATGTTTTAGCTAAGAATAAAGTTCAGCAAAACATACAGGCACATTGTACTTCTGAAAAAACACTTTTAAACATAATCTATGATCATGCTTTGTTGTATGGTAATTTTAAAAATTTGAAAATGCTACAGGTGCTCAAACTTACCTCTATGTGACATTTTAAAAATAGGACACTATAATTTGAAAATTTCCCATTTTGATTAATAAAGGTTAATATTTTCCCATTTTATTTTATATTCATACCTATTGTTTTAAAATATAACTTTATTTTGCCTTGTAGTGTATGCAGAGAATACTTTCAAAATGGTGGGAAGAGAAAAGCACTTGAAAAAGATGAAAAAAGAGCTGTACTCGCCACTAAGACCACTCCAGCCTTAAATACGCATGAATCTTCTAAACTTGAAGGTCATTTAACCAACCTCAGTTTTACAAACCCTGAATTTATAACTGAGTAAGTATACTTTTCTACTTAGATTATTAACATTATCCTGGATTGCTGTGTTAATAATGTAAAATAGTGTAATGGTTTACACCAAGTAGTGGGCATTTTGCTTGCTTCTCTGGTCATATGTTAGTCTGAGAAATGTAAATTTGTTATATTATTAGGTAGGAAAGTAGCATAAAATTTTAAGGGATATCTGGGAAACTAGTAGTTCCATAACATCGATTGTTCTCACTAAAAATGAGAAAGAATCATTCATTAAATGTTACATTTTCTGGTAATACAAAGAATCAAAACAGTGAAATCCAATTAAATTAAATATAAAGTGTCTATCCACTGACAAATCACAAATAAGGAATTAATGGAAGATTATTAATAGAACCAATTCCCATTATTTTATTTTCAATATAAAAATCTGCCTGCTGGTAATATATATATATATGCATATAGGCATAAATTTTATTTAATAAGTACATGAGTATTTTCCCAGTTTTACTGAGATATAATTGACATGTAACACTGTTTAACACATACAACAAAGTGATTTAATATATGTATATATTGTGAAATGATTACCACAGTAAGTTTAGTTAACTATCCCTCACCTCACCTAACTACCATTTTTTTTCCTTATGAGAACTTTTAGCAATTTTCAAATATACAATACAGTATTGTTAACTATAGTTACCATGCTGGATATTACATCTCCAGAACTTATTTATCTTATAATTGGAAGTACCTTTCACCCAATCCCTAAATTTGTGATCTGACAGTCACAAATCTTATTTTGTTTCTATGAGTTTGACTTTTTTTTTGACTCTACATAGAAGTAAGATCATACAGTATTTGTTTTTTCGTGTCTGACTTACTTAGTGCAGTGACCTCATGGTCCATCCATGTTGTTGCAAATGGCAGGATTTCCCATTTTTTTATGGCTAAATAATATTTCATTTTGTATGTATTATAATCCAATTAATTTTAATAGTATTAAAATTATTTATATACCTTAGTACCAGAATAAATTTGTGGAATCAAGTAATATTGTATTACTCTCTTGAAAATGTTAAGCTCGAATAACTCTAGAAACATTCCTAGTAGACACTGCAGGCTAACCATGGAAATAAAATTAAATTAACCTCTTAAAACATTTCCAAACCTGTAGATATCAACATAACATTACCTTTGGTTACTTTGATTTTATACCATGTTGAAATATTATCTAGTTAGGTATAAGCAGTTTCATTCAAAACTTAATATACCTTTGATTAGTTCTGTAGGAAAAGATCTTTACCTTTATTCAAAGGTTACTACAAAGCTTACAAAGCATAATGAGTTACTAAACATCTTATAACTCAGGTGTTACGAACATTCTTGAATATTTTTAAAATATTGACCAGCATAAGAAATTATATAGTTAACAGTGCTATCAAAAACAGGTACATATGGAAAACGTGAACCCTAGAATTTCTATATCGTTCTTTTTTATAGTCTCTGTTTCATTGTTGAGATTACTTTGTTTGTTAAGTCATTGTCATATTTTCCTTTTACTCTTCTGAACGTGGTTTCTTTGAATTCTTTGAACATTTTTATAATAGCTGATTTGAGGTCTTTGCTAAATACAACATTTGGGCTCACTCTGAATCTATTTACTGCCTTTTTCTTGAATATGGACTACACTTTCCTGTTTTTCTCTGCATGTCTCATAATTTTTTGTTGAAAACTGTCCAATATATTTTTGAAGTTATAGAAACTCTTGTTTTGGATTTTTCCCCGAGGAGGGTGGTGATGGTGGTGGTGGTTTTTAGTAATCTCCCTGCACTTAATCTGTGGAGTCTGTTTCCCTGGTAGTTTGTACATTACTATTATTTTTATTTTTTTAGGCTGGTTTCCTACAGTTTGCACTTGTGTCTGCACAGATTAGGGGTCAATGATAGGTCAGAGGTTGTGCTCAAACACCTCTCCAGCCTGTAAGGCTCCCACCCTCTGCCAGTGGATGTGTGTTGATTTGGGAGTACATTTAAAATTCAGGCAGTTTCCAAGTCTGCCTCACTTTTTGCTTTCCATCAGGCCCTCGTGGGTCTCCCGTGCATGTTCATTTAGCCTCCCAATCAACCAAGGCTATGTGGAAAGCTTATTTAGCCCTTCTGTGCCTCTTTCATTTCCAGGATATTTCTGGAATTCCTAAATTTCTGACCAGTCTTCCAGTCTACAGCTCTGGCCAACCAAAACTGCAGCCTGAAGCTGGCATAGCTGCTGACTTGCCCTGTTTGTTTCTTACCATTTTGTTACTTTTACTGACATTGTTCTGTGGGTTTTTCACCCTCTGCTCCAAATCCCGTTAACCCCTTCCAGCAGGGAATTTGCTGTTTCTCACAGCCAGCCCTGTCCTCAAAGAACTTCCATACCAACTGAGCAAAGGGTGGGGATGATGAGAGTGGCTTCAGGCAAAGACACCACAGATCCCCACTGTTGTTAGCTAAGATTTAGCTGGTTTTCATGAATGAACACTTTGCAATGTGTTTGCCTAGGTTTGAGCCCTGAAATGGTTGTGTTTGATGATTGTGTTCTTTGTTATAGTTGTTTACTGAGGAGTGGATTTGCCAGCCTCTCCCCTGCCATAGTCAAGAAATTTCAGTCTCTGTTTTAATTTTAAAGGAGAAAAAGTAGTTTTAAGTATTTAAAGGAAATATGATTGTTATAGGTCAGGACTTACTTAGTATTGAAATTAAGCATTGAAACATCTTAGCCTAGGATGGCTAGGTTTAGATTTTCTTCATTCTAGAAACTACTTTGTATAGCATCTGGCCCCAACATGTGTATGTAGACTTATCCCTCCCACTCCTCCTACCATTATTGCAGCCCGTATTCTAGTCTTATGGAACTGTTTAAATTCCCCTAGTGGCACATGCATGTTCTCACTTTCTGGCATTTGCAAGTACAATATATCCTCTTTCTGATCAACTGTTGCTGTATTATATTAGGCTATATTTGAAGCATCTTCCCTTCCAGAACTTAACTTTAACTTCTCAAAAGAATTGGTACTCTGGTACCAATATCAAACTTTTAATATCTCTATTACAGTACTTATCATGTTGTATTAAAATCAGTATTGTATATTTTCCTGACTGCAAATGAAATAAGATAACAGTATGAAAAATTTGCATGTAGAGAAGATTATAGGTGTAGAAAAATTATTACTCAATCCTGGTTACATTTAGGTGTATTTCTTTCCAGTCTTTTTAATAGGCACTGTTTTCTTACACAATAGAGACCATGCAGTATAAAAAATTTTGTGTAAACTGCTCTTCCTGTGCTATTAAAACACTCATTCTGCATTATATTTTATCATAAATATCTACCACTTTATGTGTCTAAATATAAAGTGATACTCATACAAAATAATAATCAATTTTTCCAAAGAGAATTTCTTGCTCTCTTACACATACACACTTCTAGAGAGGTAGATGAAATAGTCAAAGGTCATCTCTTTATTTATAGATATTATTATGTAGGAAGATATGTATTTGTTACTATCTAAATCTGTTTGACTTCCGACTTTGGATAGCAAGTGTAGCTAGCAAGGTTTATCTTTTTCCCAGTGTTATCACAAAAACAAGTCATTTTGATTTCCGGGTTCAGATAGTGATGGCTCACATAGCAAAAATACCTTGGGTTTTTTTAACTTACATTTCATGAAAACCAAAAATTTATTACTACTAGAGTCACTTTTTTTTTTTCTTCTAACTTTATTGAGATATAATTGACATATAACGTTGTGTAAGTTTAAGGTTACGATGTAATGATTTTATACATGCATATGTTACAAACTGATTACAACAATAAGGTTAGTTAATACAGCAGTTACTTCACATAGTTAGAATTCTGTGTGTGTTTGTGAGGAGAGAACTTTTAAAATCTCTCTTAGACAACATTCAAATATACAATACAGTATTGTTAACTATATTCACGTACAGAACATTACCTTACATTACATCCCCAGAAACTGATTCCTCTTATAACTGGAAATTTGTACCCTTTGGCCACCTTTACCATTTTCTCCCCATCCACCTCCTGCCGCTGACAATCTGCTCTCTGTTTCTATGAGTTCGGTTTTTATAGATTCCACATTTAAGTGGGATCATAAGTGTCTTTCTCTGTCTGACTTATTTCACTAAGCATAATGCCCTCAAGTTACATCCACGTTGTTGCATATGGCAGAATTTCCTTCTTTTATAGCTGAATAACATTCCATTGTGTGTGTGTGTGTATCACATTTTCTTTCTTAAACATCTTTATTGGAGTATAATTGCTTTACAATGGTGTGTTAGTTTCTGCTTTAGAACAAAGTGAATCAGTTATACATATACATATGTTCCCATATCTCTTCCCTCTTGCATCTCCTTCCCTCCCACCCTCCCTATCGCACCCCTCTAGGTGGTCACAAAGCACCCAGCTGATCTCCCTCTGCTATGCGGCTGCTTCCCACTAGCTATCTATTTTACGTTTGGTAGTGTATATATGTCCATGCCACTGTCTCACTTTGTCACAGCTTACCCTTCCCCCTCCCCATATCCTCAAGTCCATTCTCTAGTAGGTCTGTGTCTTTATTCCCATCTTACCCCTAGGTTCTTCATGACTTTTTTTTCTTTCTTAGATTCCATATATATGTGTTAGCATACGGTGTTTGTTTTTCTCTTTCTGACTTATTTCACTCTGTATGACAGACTTTAGGTCCATCCACCTCACTACAAATAACTCAATTTCGTTTCGTTTTATGTCCAAGTAATATTCCATTGTATATATGTGCCACATCTTCTTTATCCATTCATCTGTTGATGGATACTTAGGTTGCTTCCATGTCCTGGCTATTGTAAATAGAGCTGCAATGAACATTTTGGTACATGACACTTTATGAATTATGGTTTTCTCAGGGTATATGCCCAGTAGTGGGATTGCTGGGTCATATGGTAGTTCTATTTGTAGTTTTTTAAGGAACCTCCATACTGTTCTCCATAGTGGCTGTATCAATTTACATTCCCACCAACAGTGCAAGTGCAAGAGGGTTTCCTTTTCTCCACACCCTCTCCAGCATTTATTGTTTGTAGATTTTTTGATGATGGCCATTCTGACCGGTGTGAGATGATATCTCATTGTAGTTTTGATTCGCATTTCTCTAATGATTAATGATGTTGAACATTCTTTCATGTGTTTGTTGGCAATCTGTATATCTTCTTTGGAGAAATGTCTGTTTAGGTCTTCTGCCCATTTTTGGATTGGGTTGTTTGTTTTTTTCATAGTGAGCTGCATGAGCTGCTTGTAAATTTTGGAGATTAATCCTTTGTCAGTTGCTTCATTTGCAAATATTTTCTCCCATTCTGAGCGTTGTCTTTGCATCTTGTTTATGGTTTCCTTTGCTGTGCAAAAGCTTTTAAGTTTCATTAGGTCCCATTTGTTTATTTTTGTTTTTATTTCCATTTCTCTAGGAGGTGGGTCAAAAAGGATCTGGCTGTGATTGATGTCATAGAGTGTTCTGCCTATGTTTTCCTCTAAGAGTTTGATAGTTTCTGGCCTTACATTTAGGTCTTTAATCCATTTTGACTTTATCTTTGTGCATGGTGTTAGGGAGTGTTCTAATTTCATACTTTTACATGTACCTGTCCAGTTTTCCCAGCACCACTTATTGAAGAGGCTGTCTTTTCTCCACTGTATATTTTTGCCTCCTTTATCAAAGATAAGGTGACCATACGTGCGTGGGTTTATCTCTGGGCTTTCTATCCTGTTCCATTGATCTATATTTCTGTTTTTGTGCCAGTTCCATACTGCCTTGATTACTGTAGCTTTGTAGTATAGTCTGAAGTCAGGGAGCCTGATTCCTCCAGCTCCATTTTTCGTTCTCAAGATTGCTTTGGCTATTCGGGGCCTTTTTTGTCTCCATACAAATTTTAAGATTTTTTGTCCTAGTTCCGTAAAAAATGCCACTGGTAATTTGATAGGGATTGCATTGAATCTGTAGATTGCTTTGGGAAGTATAGTCATTTTCACAATGTTGATTCTTCCAATCCAAGAACATAGTATATCTCTCCATCTATTTGTATCATCTTTAATTTCTTTAATCAGTGTCTGATAATTTTCTGCATACGGGTCTTTTGTCTCCTTAGGTAGGTTTATTCCTAGATATTTTATTCTTTTGTTGCAATGGTAAATGGGAGTGTTTTCTTAATTTCACTTTCAGATTGTTCATCATTAGTGTATAGGAATGCCAGAGATTTCTGTGCATTAATTTTGTATCCTGCTACTTTACCAAATTCATTGATTAGCTCTAGTAGTTTTCTGGTAGCATCTTTAGGATTCTCTGTGTATAGTATCATGTCATCTGCAAACAGTGACAGCTTTACTTCTTTTCCAATTTGGATTCCTTTTATTTCTTTTTCTTCTCTGATTGCTGTGGCTAAAACTTCCAAAACTATGTTGAATAATAGTGGTGAGAGTGGGCAACCTTGTCTCGTTCCTGATCTTAGAGGAAATGGTTTCAGTTTTTCACCAGTGAGGATGATGTTGGCTGTGGGTTTGTCATATATGGGCTTTATTATGTTGAGGAAGGTTCCCTCTGTGCCTACTTTCTGGAGGATTTTTATCATAAATGGGTGTTGAATTTTGTCAAAAGCTTTCTCTGCATCTATTGAGATGATCATATGGTTTTTCTCCTTCAGTTTGTTAATATGGTGTATCACATTGATTGATTTGCGTATGTTGAAGAATCCTTGCATTCCTGGGATAACCCCCACTTGATCATGGTGTATGATCCTTTTAATGTGCTGTTGGATTCTGTTTGCTAGTGTTTTGTTGAGGATTTTTGCATCTATGTTCATCAGTGATATTGGCCTGTAGCTTGCTTTCTTTGTGACATCTTTGTCTGGTTTTGGTATCAGGGTGATGGTGGCCTCGTAGAATGAGTTTGGGAGTGTTCCTCCCTCTGCTATATTTTGGAAGAGTTTGAGAAGAATAGGTGTTAGCTCTTCTCTAAATGTTTGATAGAATTCGCCTGTGAAGCCATCTCGTCCTGGGCTTTTGTTTGTTGGAAGATTTTTAATCACAGTTTCAATTTCAGGGCTTGAAATTGGCCTCTTCATATTTCTGCTTCCTCATTCCGTCTCAGCAGGTTGTGCATTTCTAAGAATTTGTCCATTTCTTCCAGGTTGTCCATTTTCTTGGCTTAGAGTTGCTTGTAGTAATCTCTTATGATCTTTTGTATTTCTGCAGTGTCAGTTGTTACTTCTCCTTTTTCATTTCTAATTGTATTGATTTGAGTCTTCTCCCTTTTTTCTTGATGAGTCTGGCTAATGGTTTATCAATTTTGTTTATCTTCTCAAAGAACCAGCTTTTAGTTTTATTGATCTTTGCTATCGTTTCCTTCATTTCTTTTTCATTTATTTCTGATCTGTTTTTTATGATTTCTTTCCTTCTGCTAACTTTGGGGGTTTTTTGCTTTTCTTTCTCTAATTGCTTTAGATGCAAGGTTAGGTTGTTTATTCGAGATGTTTCCTGTTTCTTAAGGTAGGATTGTATTGCTATAAACTTCCCTCTTAGAACTGCTTTTGCTGCATCCCATAGGTTTTTGGTTGTCGTGTCTCCATTGTCATTTGTTTCTAGGTATTTTTTTATATCCTCTTTGATTTCTTCAGTGATCACTTGGTTATTAAGTAGTATATTGTTTAACCTCCATGTGTTTGTATTTTTTACAGATCTTTTCCTGTAATTGATATCTAGTCTCATAGCGTTGTGGTCCGCAAAGATATTTGATAACGGTTTCAATTTTATTAAATTTAGCAAGGCTTGATTTGTGACCCAAGATGCGATCTATCTTGGAGAGTGTTCCATGAGCACTTGAGTAGAATATGTATTCTGTTGTTTTTGGATGGAATGTCCTCTAAATATCAATTAAGTCCGTCTTGTTTAATGTATCATTTAAAGCTTGTGTTTCCTTATTTATTTTCATTATGGATGATCTGTCCATTGGTGAAAGAGGGTGTTAAAGTCCCCTACTATGATTGTGTTACTGTCAATTTCCTCTTTTATGGCTGTTAGTATTTGCCTTATGTATTGAGGTGCTCCTATGTTGGGTGTGTGAATATTTACAATTGTTGTATGTTCTTCTTGGATCGATCCTTTGATCATCATGTAGTGTTCTTCTTTGTCTCTTGTAATATTCTCTATTTTAAAGTCTATTTTGTCTGATATGAGAATTGCTACTCCAGCTTTCTTTTGATTTCCATTTGCATGGAATATCTTTTTCCATCCCCTCACTTTCAGTCTGTGTGGGTCTCTTGTAGACAGCATATATATGCGTCTTGTTTTTGTATCCATTCAGCGAGTCTTTGTCTTTTGGTGGGAGCATTTAATCCATTTACATTTAAGGTAGTTATCGATATGTATGCTCCTATTCCCATTTTCTTAATTGTTTTGGTTTTGTTATTGTAGGTCTTTTCCTTCTCTTGTGTTTCTTGCCTAGAGAAGTTCCTTTAGCATTTGTTGTAAAGCTGGTTTGGTGGTGCTGAACTCTCTCAGCTTTTGCTTGTCTGTAAAGGTTTTAATTTCTCCATCAAATCTGAATGAGATCCTTGCTGGGTAGAGTAACCTTGGTTGTAGGTTTTTCTCCTTCATCACTTTAAATATGTCCTGCCAGTCCGTTCTGGCTTGCAGAGTTTCTGCTGAAAGATCAGCTGTTAACCTATGGGGATTCCCTTGTGTGTTATTTGTTGTTTTTCCCTTGCTGCTTTTAATATGTTTTCTTTGTATTTAGTTTTTGATAATTTGATTCATATGTGTCTTGGCATGTTTCTCCTTGTATTTATCCTGTTTGGGACTCTCTGTGCTTCCTGGACTTGATTAACTCTTTCCTTTCCCATATTAGGGAAGTTTTCAACTATAACCTCTTCAAATATTTTCTCAGACCCTTTCTTTTTCTCTTCTTCTGGGACCCCTATAATTCGAATGTTGGTGCATTTAATGTTGTCTCAGAGGTCTCTGAGACTGTCCTCAGTTCTTTTCATTCTTTGTTCTTTATTCTGCTCTGCAGTAGTTATTTCCACTATTTCATCTTCCAGGTCACTTATCCATTCTTCTGCCTCAGTTATTCTGCTATTGATCCCTTCTAGAGAATTGTTAATTTCATTTATGGTGTTGGTCATCATTGTTTGTTTGCTCTTTAGTTCTTCTAGGTCCTTGTTAAACGTTTCTTGTATTTTCTCTATTCTATTTCCAAGATTTTGGATCATGTTTACTATCATTATTCTGAATTCTTTTTCAGGTAGACTGCCTATTTCCTCTTTAGAGTCACTTTTTAAAGTCATCTATAGCTCAGAATTGAGACGTGACACTTTTTGAATCTGTATATAATGTGATTGATGGAAGTTTTATCCCAAGCCCCAATTACTACCAATCCTTCTAATACTAAGATAGCTGTGTCCCAACCCTCCTTCATGTTGTACATATATACTTGTAAATGATACAAAATAAGTACTTTGCTTCCTTTTAAAAAGTATTATTTTTTCAAAACATTTACCAAATAGACCATATTCTAGGCCATAAAACACACCTTAACAAATTTAGAAAGATTTGAGTTATATAAAGTATTCTTTCAGACCACAATAGAATTAAAATATAAACCAGTAACAAAGAGAACTGGAAAATCCCAAAATATTCATCGATTATCTAATTAGCACGTGGGTCAAACAAGAAGTCTCAGGAGAAATTTTAAAATACTTTGCACTAATTGCACTAAATGAAAATGCATCTTATCAAAATTGAAGAGATGTTGTGAAAGTATGCTTAGAGGGAAATTTTTAACATTGAATGCATATATTAGAAAAGAAGAAAAATGTAAAATCAGTAGTCTAAACTTCTACCTTAGGAAACTAGAAAAACAAGAGCAAGTTAGATCCAAAATAAGCAGAGAAAAAGAAATAATAAAAATTAGAGCAGAAATTAACAAAATTGAAAACAGGAAAGCCATAGAGAAAATCAGTGAAACTAAAAGTTGGTGTTTGAAGGTCAATAAAATTGATAAACCTCTGGTCAAGCTAACCAAAAAAAAAAAAAAAAAGACAAATTACTAATATTAGAAATTAAAGAAGGGCCATCACTACTGATCCCATTGACAATAAAAGGATAATATAGGCATATTATGAATAACTCTATGCCCACAAATTCGATAACTTAGATGAAATTCCTTGAAGGGCACAATCTACCAAAACTCACACAAAGAGAAATAGATCATCTGAATAGGTTTTAATTAATTAAAGAAGTTAAAGCAATAATGAATAGTCTTCCAAAAGAGAAAGCATCAAACCTAGTTGGTTGTACTGGTGATATCTACCATTTAAGGAAAAAGATACCAATTCCCTACAGTCTGTTCCACAATATAGAATTAGAGGCAACACTTCTGAATTCATTCTGTGAGGCCAGCAGAATGTAATTTAAGATGTTAAACCAGTCTTCCCATTTCCCGATCTAAAGTAAAAAGGAAAATTTTTAAATAAAAGAAAATCATATGAAATCAGAAATATAAAATTCATTCTGTGATGTTCTAGTACTTGCCATGGTAGAAACATGGCATACATGCTTTCATAATACTTTCCAAAATCCATGATAAATGTAGGTAGTTGGTCATTGGATCTTTCCTACAGAGCCTGGACTTGCCTCAGAATCCCTTTTACACAGCACTCTAAGAAGCTGTTTCCAATTAATCAGTCAATATAAGAGAAGAAACTCATCATCTGCCATTTATGTCCATTACTGTTGTTACAAATACACACAGTTTTGACTCTAAGTTTCTTAGCATCTAAGCCAAGGCTTCGAATAGGATCATTTCATTATTTCTTTTTTTTTTTAAGGATTGTCTGTTCATGTCATTTGCTCTCTTAAGTTTTATGATCTTAAGTCTGTCAATTTGTATGAGCTCTTTAGTACTCAGGATATTACTGGACATTTATAGTGATTTGAGGGGGGGCTTAACACATGCTTCATGGGTAAAAGAACAGACAGACAGATGGACGGATGGATGGAAGGAAATGAAAGAAGGAAAGACATATTTAGGACAGTAGAATCAGGTTTTTCTAATCATCTACTTGAGATTTAGTTAATTGGTAGAGAAAGGGGGAAGGAAGAGGTGGCACTGAGCAAAAGGAAAGACTATTTATTAGATGGTCACTGCCAATCCAAGAGTCTTATGGACTTTACCTGCATACTACCTTAGGATGTAAGATATTGGACATATTCTTAAAAGACTTGTGACAGAAAGAGATTACAATACATGATGATAGGTAATATCTAATAAAGAGGACCTAATTTGACATATTAATGCTGATTTTGAGAGTTCGGTTTATAATAATTAAATAGTGGTTTTGAATACCATTTTAGTGTTCTTTTTTTTCAAAGTTTTAGTTAGCAGTTGATTTTTATTCAGTTTTTAGCATTCTTCGTATTTTCTTTGGCTTCTAACGTTGAAGGTTATCCTAGTAAGTAAAAGATATTACGGTAGTAAAGGAGGAAGTTAAATGTCTTTTGAACATAATACAGTATATAAATGAAAAATTTGTATCAGTAGTGCTTTTCAGGTGTTTTGCTCTTAGTTTGAAATGCATTACATATTAATCAAAGCATATATACAAATATAAATTTGAACCTGAGAGTAAAATTCTTCATTTATTTCACTGAAACACTAAATGGATAAAATTGTGATTACAAGTATCAAATATGGAGTTTTAGAAATATTAAGATATTAAGTCCCACTTCCCTGGTGGCACAGTGGTTAAGAATCCACCTGCCAGTGCAAGGGACACGGGTTCGAGCCCTGGTCCGGGATGATCCCACATGCTGCAGAGCAACTAAGCCCGTGCGCCACAACTACTGGGCCTGCGCTCTAGAGCCTGCAAGCCACAACTACTGAAGCCCGTGTGCCACAACTACTGAAGCCTGTGCGCCTAAAGCCCGTGCTCTACAACAAGAGAAGCCACTGCAATGAGAAGCCCGTGCACCGCAATGAAAGTAGCCCCCACTCGCTGCAACTAGAGAAGAGCCTGCGCACAGCAATGAAGACCCAACGCAGACATACATACATACATACATACATAACTAAATAAATAAAATTTTAAAAAAAGAGACAGACATGGTGGCTGATGCCTTTTGTGAAAAAAAGAAAAGATATTAAGTCCCATTTAAAGCCATGTATAATATTTTAAAGCTATTTCTACAGAAACAATGTGTATTAATTACTAATTCAAAATGTAAAGTTTTCCTCCATATGTTTTCTTCATTTAAAATATATATATATTGGAGATTATGAATAAGCTGAATGCTAATAATCCGTGCTTATCAGTTGCTCCTTTTTAAAACGTTAGATAGTTCCTTTCCCAATTTTAACACTGGCTCAGAGAATAACCTTGGGAAAATATCTAACATTCCTGAGTCTCCCTTTATTTATAAAAATAAAATAATGCTGTATAGTCTTCTAACTGTTAAAAAAAAATAGGAAGAACTATGTATAAAGACCCCAAAGGTCTGAGCTTTCAGATAATGACCCAAAGTACTAGATGTTGAGAATGAAAGTAGTGATGATTATATAGGTTCAAAGCATCATTTGGGTAACAATAGCACAATGGGCAAATTGTCATAAGAAGAATACCGTGATCCAGCCCTCTATAATCTGACTGTATATATAAAGGAAAATGATGACCAAAAAATATTTTCTACGAAAAATTCTGTTTGGAGGCATTCTTTTATTTATTTATTTATTTAATTTTTGGCTGTGTTGGGTCTTCATTTGCTGCGCAGCGGCTTTGTCTAGTCGCAGTGAGTGGGGGCTAATTTTCGTTGCAGTGCACAGGCTTCTCATTGCGGTGGCTTCTCTTGTTGCAGAGCACGGGCTCTAGGCATGTGGGCTCAGTAGTCGTGGCTTGCGGGCTCTAGAGGGCAGGTTCAGTAGTTGTGGCTCATGGGCTTAGTTGCTCCATGGCATGTGGGATCTTCTTGGACCGCGGCTTGAACCCGTGTCCCCTGCATTGGCAGATGGATTCTTAACCACTGCGCCACCAGGGAAGTCCCTGTTTGGAGGAATTCTTAAAGTAAATGTGCTTCCTTAGTAAGATTTAAAGCATTCCCCCCAAATTCTGTTAACTTCAGTTTATAGGATTTTTATTATAGTTCTGTGTATTATGTCCTCAACAGATAGTAAATTAAAGATTTACTATCTAAAACAAGTTGTTTATTATTTTGGTAACTGGAGTTGAATCTAATTTGATCTAATAAAAAATATAAAGCTAATTAGACTTACATGGAATTATAGAAGTATAATTTAGGAAATAGAGTCTTTGGTGTTTTAACTAACAAATTACCATTTTCTAGTGAGTTACCTAAGGCCTAATAAAGCTTGTCCTGAAACAAATATCAATGAATGTTATTCATTTTATGGGGGTGGTAGAGGCATGTGCTATATTACCTATTTTATGAGTCTTAATGGTAATTTAGCGGTTATTAACAATCAACTTATGTATTCTTCTCCTTATGACTGCAGTGTTATCTTTAAAAAATAAATGTCTTCATCTTAATACATGTGCTGTAAGGACACGTCCTTTTATCAGTACATTTCTTGTCATTTCTTAATAGCAGTACATCCCCTTTCTTTGCCTCTTAAATGCTGGTCCTGTGCTCTCTACTCTTCATTTTCATATCCTCTCATGGCAGCTTAATTTACTTCCATAGTTTTGGTTACCACGTATATGCTGGTGATACCAAATCTGTATTTCCAGTTCAGAGCTCTGATCTGAGCTTCATATATCTAGGTGCCTACTAAACTCTGTTTGCGTTTGTGCCTGTGAGATACCCTTGTATCATGAGCAAGCTAATATTCTCCCCTTTCCTACTCTCTGAATCACCCAAATTTGTTCCTCTTCCAATGTTCCCTGTTTCATTAAATGCATCTGTATGCCCAAGCTAGAAACTTAGAAAGATTTTATCTTGACTCCTTCCCTGTCTCACTTCCCACATCCAGTTAATCACCAAGTCCTATTATCATTTCTAAGTTCTCAATATCACTTCAGTCAGTCTACCTCTCTCTGTCCTCTTCTCCTACCAGGGCAATTACAATAGACTTCTATTTCCAGTCTTATTGCAATTCATTCTCCACAGTTCATCCTGAGAATTTTTTTCTGAAACATAAACCTGATAATGCCAGCTCTCTTACCTAAAACTGTTCAGGGATTTTCTTTTGCTCTTCAGATAAAATGCAGGCTCCTTAACATAACATAGAAAGTCCTTCATTATTGACCTCGGCATCCCTCATTTCCTCAGTACCTTTTCTTTTTAACTATATGACCTAATAATACTGATGTTTCTTTCATTCATGTAGAACTCCAGCTTCGGCCTGGTGTTTTTCCTTCTGCCCAGAGCACCCTCTCACAACCCATCATTCAACCTCTTCACCTGGATAATTTCCTGTTAATCCTTACATATAGTCTTAAACATTCAACACTCTGAGGAGGAACTTCCTTTACTCCTAGATTTGGTATCATCAACAAGGCTGCCAGAATCCTCTAACATAGCAGATTTCAAAGTATGATCCATGGATCTCTAGGAGTCTCTGAGGCCCTTTTGGGGAGGTCTGTGAGTTCACAGTATTTCCATGTTAATATTAAAATATTATTTGCCTTTTTTACCATGTTGCTATTTGTACTGATAGTTCAGAAGCAATGGTGGATAAAGTTGCTGACATCTTAGCACAAATCAAGGCAGTGAAACCAAATTATATTAATAGTCGTATTCTTCGCCATGAACCCACAATTTAAAAAAAAAAAAGTCCAGTTTCAACTTGATTGTTGGTGATGAAGCAATAAAAATTATAAATTGTATTAAACTTAACTATTGAGTAATTGTCTTTTTAATGTCATGTGATGAAATGGGAAATACACAAAAAGCACACTAAAGCATGATGGCATGATTATCCAGCTATTATCTGTTTAGCTAGACAACAGAGATCTGCAAAAAAAATGTAAAACAGTGTCACTTTTCTCATTAATTTTTTGTTTGGAAAATATAATTTTCTCCAAAAATGCTATTTATAAAGTTAGCCTGTGATGATTTTATTATTGCCATTTTTATGAATAATTTTTTAAAAATTTACTCAGCTATAATTTTTATACAGTAAATATCAATTGATATAACCCACATAAAGAAAAGTTCTTTGATGTCTTCAGTAACTTTTAAGAGTAGAAAGGTATTCTGAAACCAAAAAGTTTGAAAACCCCTGCTCTAACTCATTGTATTTTCCTTATTCTGTTTATGGTTTGTCTTTCCTCTTAGACCACATTGTAAACCCCATGAAGATAAGGTCCATGTCTGCCTTGTGGGTAACTCAGCTCCTAGCATAGTGCCAACACATACAAGGTCCCCAATAGATACTTGTTAAATTACTGAATTCAACAGCATGTGTTTATTATTATCTTGCATATTGTTGAAATGTGAGTCTAGAGCTAGGAAAAACATTTTAAAAATCATAAAGTAGATATAGAAGTATCATCTGCATTTGGGGATTATTTTGATTGTTGGAAGTACATGACATCATCTGGATATACAGAATATCACCTGAATCAGTCTGGAGAAAAATTGTAAAGTAGAAAGAGAGAAGGAAAGAGAGAAACCTTAATTATGGAACTTTAGGGAATGCTTATGTATAACAGGAATGAAAAGGAAGGTATAATGAACGTAAGAGTTAGGAGGATAATCATTAATTGGATACAGATTGAGAGGATGTTCTTCAGGCGGGGGGGGGGGGGGTTGTTTATAGAGTAATGATACTCTAAAGAGAAGCATGATAGCAAGTGAAAAGGTTAAGATAGGATAATGTCTTTAGGGAAATTCAGGAGTTCTCCCCAAGTGACTACAACACACACATTATTTTGTACTTGTAAGTCTATAGAGTAAATTTTTTTATTATCTTGAATCATCTAAATAAGAATTTAACTGGATTTATTTTTAATGCTAATACAACAGCATTAACTAAATTAGAGGATGGAGATATACAAGCAACTGGCTAAAGTCAAGGAACAGAAGATGTATGTATATGTATAGAACTGAGTGGGTTGAAGAGTAAATTGTGTTGTTTGTGCTGCAACTTTAAATCATCACCTCCTTCTTATCCCTAGGAGAATCACTTTCTTAATAAAAATCTCCTGTTTAGTACTTCTCCAAAAGAAATGCTTTATTTACTTGAAAGCTTTGTTCTTATCCCCCCCCTCATTTGTAGGTAAGTCCTTCTGGTCCGTAATTTTTAAAATCATTCATTACACTCAGAGAATGGATTTTCTATTAGTTAGTGCTATCTTTCCTAGTTAACTAGGATAACTTGGTTTTTTGGTATTGAACCTTAGAAAACATTCACTAATTTTATATGGAGTGTTCGAGAGTGATGGTACATATGTTTTCTTTGACATTTTTTTCTTCAGTCACTTGCCTTTTGATAAATATAACTCAATCTTTGTCACAGCATTTTGATATGAAAGTGTCAAAATATTGCTGTGATAACTGTCATGGTTAAGGATAGTACTCTACAGATTTTATAAAGCTCTTCTGAGATCTAGTACTTAGGCCTAGACAGGATCTATAGTTTGAGATCTATAGTGAAGAATAGTTAGTGTCTGGCTTTCTAAACCTTCAACCATGAAGCTTGTGGGAAAGCTGCTATTTAGAGATAAAATAGGAACTGAAACTCTGTAAACAATAAACAGCCGCCTTCCTGGGTTTCAGCCCACTCCCTCCTGACCTCTTCTGTTTCACCAGGCAGCAGCAAGTAGTTCATAGCTTTCCTTCCTTGATTCTCACCCAATAGCTTTCCTTCCTTGATTCTCGACCGTTCTCCGTGCTTCACTTGGCCCATGGAGACTGCCTACTTGAGGATCTGCCAAAGTCAGAGCTGGAGTCTTTAGATTAGTCACAGTGTTGCACAGAATTCTGAAATGTTTCCCTGCACCAAATTTAATAACACATTGTTACTAAGTTTATTCTTACTATACTGGTAATAGCCAAATTAGTGATACTGAGTAACTGTATATGGAGGAGTGAATAGACACTTCAGTTCCCAAACCATATATTATTTATGACTCTTTTTTGAAGTGGTGGTCCTCATGTAGTACTATATAATTATTATATTGTGTGTATTTCCCATTCTCACTCAGTTCAGCTCTACTTATAGAAAGCCATATGAAAATAATTCATGATGTTTTATTTATACAGCACTTACCTAAATTAGATTCCTGCTGTGTAAGTTTAAGGACAGTAAGTTTGCCTTACCACTGTATCATCAGTACCTACAGAATACCTGGCATACAATAAGTACTCAGTATATATTTGAATAAATGAAAGAAAAATGGAAACAATTGAGTAATCTAATATAGAAAGTATGAGCGTAATTGCTTTACTTCTGGAGAATATTTTAAAATTAAGAATGTGGCCTTAAGAACATGACCAGAGATGAAATGTGAATCTGAGGTGGAAGCCTTCTGTGAAATATGTAAGTTGTTAAAGAACCTTAGCCAGCTGGATTCTTCTCTACCTCAGTTTTCCAAAGCAGTGGTTTTTAGCCTTCAAAGAAACAATGTTACCTGTGTTAATTTTTATCTAAGCCAACAGTGATAGAGGTCACAGCCTACAACTTAAACTATAAATATGAGTGTAGAGTAGTAAGGTATTTCAGAATGACATTGTCTACCTCACTCAATCTCTAAGCCTTTAGGCAATGTTTATGTCTATTTCCGTTTAAGAGGAAAAGCCTATTCCTCCCAAGATCTCTGTACTGTTATGGATTAACTCTAGATTGAATACACATTCTCAAAGGTAGAAACAATTTTGAAAACCTGGGAAAGGCTGTATGTTTGATAGAATTCACAGTAAATTATTCTAAGTAAAATAATCTACTCTATCATAAAATCACAAGAGAACTTGTGTCTGTGTCTAAAGGCCAGGTTTTCTTTAGGCTTTAGTAGTAGTTGAGAACTTTAAAAAAGGGTTAGAAAATTCTAAAAGAATTAAGTTATTCACTTTAGTAACTGGCCCAAGGGGCATTATAATCTTCCTAACCATTATAATTTTCCAGACCATGTACTAGTGTATAAAGCATCATGAGGACAGATGTCCAAACTCTGTTATTCTCTGCTATAATTTGGGGGCTTAACACAGTAACCTTGCACATAAAGGAACACACTAAATCGGTGAATGAATGAATTCTGTTAGAAGGGACTGTAAAATTAATTTTAACCAAAACCCCAAATAGTGCAAATCTCATGATTAAGTTAACTGTGACTTTAGAAAAAGATGACTTAATCGAGGTTAGAAACAGGGAAAATTAGTAGTACTCTGTTTCCTTTATTTTCTTTTTATCCCTAGAATATCTTTTCAGTTCTGTATACCATTGAGTATGGTGATGTTGGCCCAAAGTATTTAGAGTAGGATGGAGCCATAAATACAACAGATTATGGGTGATCCCAAGGAGAAACAACAAAGGATTAAAATGTTAGAAGTAGACTAAGTAAAGGTTTTAAAAAGGGGGTGCAGATGTTGGGGGGTGTTGTGTGTGACACTTTATATCTTCAGAAAACATTGGTAATCTAATATCTCTACTATTTGGCTTCTTACCCTGGTTAATAAAAGACAGTATATCTAGTTTTAGCCGACTTATATTTAACCACCCTGAATAAAGATGAGATCAGTTCAAGTAATTGCCATGGAATTAGGCCTTCATACACAAAAATGAAGAAGAGGAAATAAAGGAGAGAGTTTTTCAAAGCATAATAGATTAGAAACCTTAAAACAGAAGAGTCAGTTTACATAATAACAAAATGTGACAGAGAAAAGACCAACTATCTTAAAGAAAAGCAACAAATAATTCTAGAAACAGGCAAATTTTTTGGAGGGGCAGAGTCTTATATATCTATAAAGATGATTAATGGTCATGATGAATACCTCTGATGTCCAGAAAAGATAATGTTCAAGTCATTTTTAAGAAGACAGGTAAGACTATATTAACTCTTAAAAGATTTCCGTTACATATAAAATATATTGTCACTCAAGCACTAGATCCTTGCCTTTAAAGAATAATGCCCTATCACAAAATTTTGAGTTGTTAAAAAATACTGAAGTGTAGTTTACCAACAAATTGTTTATTTCATAAATAACAGGTGAGAAAGTTGAAATAAACAGTAGTTTTTAAATTTATTTTATTTATTTATTTTTGGCTGCATTGAGGCTTCGTTGCTGCGCGCGGGCTTTTTCTAGTTGCAGTGAGTGGGGGCTACTCTTCGTTGTGGAACGCGGGCTTCTCATCACGGTGGCTTCTCTTGTTGCGGAGCACAGGCTCTAGGCCCACGGGCTCAGTAGTTGTGGCTTGCGGACTCTAGAGTGCAGGTTCAGTGGTTGTGGTGCATGGGCTTAGTTGCTCTGCTGCATGTGGGATCTTCCCAGGCCAGGCCTCGAACCCGTGTCCCCTGCATTGGCAGGCGGATTCTTAACCACTGCGCCACCAGGGGAGCCCTAAACAGTATTTTAAAATATCACTTAGGACAAGGTCATGAGTGAATATAAATCTGCATTTCAATTAACTTTATAATTTTGAATTTTTCCAATTTCTTGCCAGATCTGATTTAGTCTTTTTTTTTTTTTTTTTTTGCTTGCTTCAGTCTAGCTAAGAAATGTTTTTACTAGGAATCGAAGTGTCAGATCTGTTTTGTTTTGTTTTGTTTGTAACTCCCTTGCGTTTCCATTTTTAGATTATCTTCAACTTTTAAGCTTCTTTTTTTCTTTTTTTTTTTTTTTTTTGCGGTACGCGGGCCTCTCACTGTTGTGGCCTCTCCCGTTGTGGAGCACAGGCTGTGGACGCACAGGCTCAGCAGCCATGGCTCACGGGCCTAGCCGCTCCGCGGCATGTGGCATCTCCCTGGACCGGGGCATGAACCTGTGTCCCCTGTATCGGCAGGCGGACTCTCAACCACTGCGCCACCAGGGAAGCCCCAACCTTTAAGCTTCTTTGCCAGGAATCTTGATAAGCTACTCTTTCATGAGGCTTAGTTTAATTAAAACCAATGATTCAGTCATCTATTGACTTACCTGGGAGCAAGGAAACTCAATATATTGTGGTATGCTGCTAGAGAACAAATAGCAGGGATATGCCACTGGTATTCCTCTGTGTTTTGGAACTCCTTCTCATCTCTCAGGTAACCCTACACAAAAACAGGAAGCTTAACTACCAGATACAGGGATTCTTTTGGGGAGTGTGTATTAGTCAGTGTTCTCCAGAGGAATAGAACCAGTATAGTATGTGGGTGTGTATAGAGGATCAGAGATTTAACGAATTGGCTCACATGATTATAGGGACTGGCAGGTCCAAAATTGCAGGGCAGGAAAGCGGGCTAGAGACCCAGGGAAGTGGTAATGTTGCATCTTGAGTCTAAAAGTAGTCTGGAGGCAGACTTCCCTCTTCCTCATGTGACCTTAGTCTTTTCTGGTAAGGTTACTAATCCATTGATTAAGATGGGAAGATTATCTGGGTAGGCCTAATCTAATCACATGAGCCCTTAAAAACACAGAACTTTTTCCAAATGCAACAGAAGAGGAGGGGAAAAGGAGGGTATCAGGGAGATTTGAAGCATAAGAAGGATTCAGTATGCTGTTGTTGGCTTTGAAAATGAGGTGGGCCATGAGCCATAGTATACAGGTGGCCTCTAGAAGCTGAGCAGACAGCCAGCAAGAAAACAGGGCTCTCAGTCCTACATCCACATGGAACTGGTTTCTGCCAACAGCCTGAATGAGCCTAGAAATGGATTCTTCCCTCACAAAACTCTTAAATGAGAGCCTAGGCCTGCTGAAACCTTGATTTCAGCTTTATTACACCCGGAGCAGAGTACCAGGCAAGCATACTGGAACTTCTAACCTATAGAATTAGGTTGTATTTTAAAGTTAGCTTTGTGGTAGTTTATTATATAGTAATAGAAAACTAATACATATGACTAGCTTGTATTCAAAATGAAGAACTACATTTATAGTATATATTTCCATAGCATATTTACTTTATGCATGGACAACAGTTAATTTGTATCCAAACTTACTTCCTTCTATGCTAAACGTAGTGAGCATAATTGTTAAAAGCTCAGGCTGCTGAGTTAGACAGATTTTAATTCCACCTGCAATCACTTACTAGCATATGACCTTCCATGTGTTATTTAACTTCTCTAAGCCTCATTCCCCTCATCTATAAAATGAGAGTAGTAGTACCTACTCATAAGAATTTTACATTGCCGATATAGTGACCATTGTTATATGATTATAATGATCACCATGATGGCAACACAAAGAATGTTGTCAATAAGAGCAGGAATCTGGGCATTCATGTGAAACCATGCTGAGATCTTTTCACTTAATTCTTTATACCCTTCTCTGATCTCTGTATATGGATTTTCTGGGTCATCCTTTCAGTTTTTTTCAGATGTTTTGCTTAAAAACTAGATATCCTTGCCTTTCTCATGAATCCCTATCTCGTCTCAAAAGTTTCCCAGAGAAGTTCTGTAAAATAAGTAATACATAATTTGAAAGGGAGTTTGTCAACAAAATAAATTTGGACATTAAAATTAAATTGAGTTTCTTAATTGTAGAGCTATTATATGGTTACATGCCTGTAGCTCTTCAAAAAGAGATTATATTTTCCACATTCATTGACCTATTGACAAAGAAGCGACTTGCAAGACTATTTCGTGAAATGCGCTTTGGGAAAAACTGTCCCTTCAGATATAAATCAACTCCATGAGCTAACTCTTGTTTTCTCTTTTCCTCTTAAAGCCTGACTTCATCTACTTAGTGCAGATTATTTAGCCTATAAACAACCTTTACTCACACACTTAATCTCCCTCCAATATATTTTTTGTTCTTTACTACCAAAATACAGAGGGGAAGCTGTTGTCTGGCTTTACACATTGCCATCAAAATCAATAATTGTTAACGTCATTTCAGGGATTTGTAATACATATAGAAATGAAATGGATTATGTACAATGCTAAGAACGAGTTGCTAAATAAATGATAATAAACCAAGTCATCAGAGTCAGAAGTTTTCTATTTTAACTGGTTTTTTTTGCTGTTCCTTGAAGGAATGATTGAGACAAGAGGATAGGTGGAACTAAGGATTTTTATATGATCCAAGGTATCTACTAATAAATTTTCCCCACTTATTTGTCATCTATCAGCCCTAAAATTTGGCTTTAGAAAAATTTCCATATATATGACTGTCATGAATTCAGAGTCAGAGTGACAGTGCTGTTGTTTTACATACTAACTCTCAAAAATGCATTTTCTTCTTGTTTTTTCTTCTCAAAAAGATAAGATATGGAAATCTAATTTCTCCCTTCCTCTACATCAAACCAGCAGGGATAATTAATAAGGCCTAGATCATTGATTTCAACCATTTTAACCATAGAACCTTTTCTTCAGAGGAAACATTTTATGGTACGGTCAAAGGGTATAGAAGTTGTAGCCTCCAGATATCTCCCATACCTGCCTTTGTTGGCCCTTGAATGGACTCTGGAAAATACCTACAGCTTTGTAGAGAGCACTTTGAAAAACTGTTGTAAACTGCATACTTGGGTAAATATTGCCAGATTTTCTTATGTAATGAGCAAAAAATTTTACTTAGAGTTTACAGCTCCCTCTTAATATGTCTTGAGGAGTTCAAGATGCTGTTGTTGACACTGGCAGCCTGCCAGACAGAAAATTTTGTAGGAAATAAAATCCTGCATTTCCTTACTAAACTCCTTAACCAGTGGATGGGAATTGAGGGGGAGAGAGTAAAGAAATGTGATGTTTTACTATAACTGTTTTGGAAAAGAGAACAAAGACAATATTGAGTAAACACCAACATGGGAAATTTAAATAGAAAGTTATCATTTGACCAGCCTATACATGTTTTTTACATATAAGATTTTTTTCTTAACACTTTTGAAAAACTGCAAATGAAGTTAGAAGACTATGAATTCTTAAGTTTTAAAAATGTTTTTAAATAATACAATTTTAAGATTCTCTGCTTAAATCTGTCTAAAGAAGCAAAATGAAAATTTACTGAGGAATGTAAATGAGCATTTGAAAGAGGCATTAAAATGTAGAGGAAGCATTACAAACTTTCTAGCTAAACTTTGTTTTCTAATCAGTATGTTTTATCACTTTACAGAATGTAAATAAGTGAGTGCATATATGCTGAAATTAGGAACCAGTCTAACTGTATTTCAATTAGCTGTCCTTTAGAAAACCATTTGTTTCCTGACTAGTCAGACTGTTGACCTGTTATAAAGATTTTCCTGATCAGAAAAACTAATTTTTTCCAAATATTTGCCTTACCAACATTAGTAAATTCAGCCATTCCTTTTTGTTTTGTTTCTCATAAGGTATAATGACTTTTTTTTTCTTTTCCTTGATCTCTTTGGAATCACATTTTATGTGTCAAAAAAAGGCTTTAAAATCTAAGCCTTACATACAGCCTAGTGCACATTTAGAAAAATGTGTTTAAATGCCCCAGAGTAGTCTCCAGAGAACACTAACATGTTCCAACAGTGCTGCCGTAGACCACAAAATTTATTACAACTGTTTAATGAAGTTACAACTCCTACATTTCGCATTTCTTTTAAACATTCTTAATGGTGGCAAATTGTCTATTGTGGTTGAGTTTGATGTTAATTTTTGGAGCGATGTTTCAGTAGAAAATGATATAGCTGTAATAAGTCTTAGGTTGCTATGGGAAGAGGAATAAAGCATGAAAAGTATAATCTGAGAAGGGCTATCTGAGAGTTACAGGTGTCTTGGAAGGGATTTAAAGAGCACATCCTAACAAAGAATGCTAAACGTTAACTCAGAGAGGAGTTCACAAATATTACATTAATCTAGCTCATATCCTGAGTGTGTATGTAAATACTAACTACTCTAAACTGAAGTGAAAAATAATTATACTTTAATAGTATAGTTCACGGATATAGGACCATGTCTATTTTTGTCATCAAAGTCCAGAAATTTTTTGTAGGCAACTGAGGCAGCTTTCTGGAAAGAAGAAGGAGACAGAAGACTGTCTCCTTGGTAACTTTTCTGTTCCCATGAAGACCAACTGTGCTTCTTAAAGTTGAATTCCATGAGTTATCTTTTCATATTTAAAATAAATTTGACTTTACTTAAGCTAGTTTAAGTGGTTTTCTGTTCCTTGCAACAAAACTATACCAGACCAAGACAATGATTCTATAAAACTTTATCTTCATCATCACTGCCTATACATGGAAACTCAGATAATCCAAGCAGAGTCTGTGAACCACCCTGAATTATATAAAAATGTGATTTATGTATCATATGTGTATTGTTGTCTAGGGGGAAAAGGCCATAGATTTCATCAAATACTCAAAGAAGTTTGTTACCCAAAAATATTAAGAACTGTTGGTAGAGAGCCTCATGCAGAGGCATCCTAAGTGACAGAGTCCCTTTCCATTTTGCCTCCATGTTGAGGCAGTGAAAGACTTTGGTTCATTATTGTTGCATCTGACAGTGCCATAATTATGCCAGTTTTTATCCTATATATGGAACGTTGAAAAAGATGCCCCTTAGAGCTTTGCTGCTGTTAGATGTCTATTAACAATCTGACAAAATAGATTTTCATGAAATTTGGACCTTAGGAAAATTCACTAGGTAGTAATTTTTTTAAGAAGTCTTAGTTTTTGTTTATTTGATTATTTTCAATGGGACATTGATACAGACAGGTTTCAAATCTGCAAGAGGGTGGTATTCTATCAAGAACTGATCTAGAGTTTTAGAATTAGAATGGCCTTTCATTTTACAGATGAGGAAACTGAGACACAAAAAAGGGTAAGTAAAATTTCCAAGGTCACTTGGTAGTAAAGCAGAAGTGAAGATAGAGTTCTGTTGACTGTCTCCAGAGGCTTTTTTTTTTTTTTAACTGTACCAAACTTTTGATAATTATTACTTCTTTTCTCCTTGTCCCCATCTGTGATGCATAGTCAACTCATTTAATGTTTATACAACACTATGAAGAAGGTGCTGTTACTGGCATTTTAGTAACTATTTCTTCCGGGGAAATTTTCTTGGGGAAATTACATTGTGAATGTTCTATTAAAATATGTAAGTCAGTTTGAAAAATAGTGCCATATACATATATGTACTTATTCTTGGTAGTGGAATTAGATTTCAAGTCTTGGATAAATCAATGAAAGAGCCATTTCAGATAATATTCTTCTCTGTTTTCTAGGAAATGTGTTTAGAGGCTTTTTTGTTTGTTTGCTTGTTTTTAAAATTCAAAGTTTTTAAAATGTTAAGGGCAAAAAGAACAAAAAATTGTCACTCTGGACTTAAAAACTACAATACAGTGAAATCAGTTACTGGACATTTCAAAAGGCACTTTATTAGTTTCACAGATTTTATGGAAAGTCCACACCTACTTGGAAACATGTACCTTTGCACTTACTATGCTTTCTGACTGGAATGACAGTCACCTACCTCAACAGTCCTTCCCTTTATTCTTCACCCCCCATTTCCCATTTTCTCCTGGGAGAAGCCTGCTTATCCTGCAGGTCCCAGATATGGATTTCCCTTCTCTTCTACCAGTGTTCTTCTGCTCCTATAACATTTTATACACTCCTTTACTATACAATCATTGCATTGTTTTCATGTTGTATTTGCATGTGTGTCTTCTTTACTGAACTGAATTACTTGGGAATCTCAAGCTCCTAAAAAGAGGTAGACAGGTACAATAAGTATTCAATAAGTATTTGTCAAGTTACAGTTATGTATACATTTAAAGTATTTTTAAAAATGATACTAAAGGTATTCAGGTTTTTTGTAGAAGATTTGAAATACTGTTTCGATGAATAATTTCAAATTAAAACAATTTCTAAGCTAAGATTAAACAGTCTTAACTATATATTTATGATTATAACTATTTAGTATAAACTTGAAAATGTCCTTCCAAAATCTAATCTTATTTTTGATTTTAGAACCTTGAGGCTTCAGACTTACATTTCCACATCAAAAATTAGAGCATACGATCTGACAAAGATTTTGTTTTGTTTTTGTGTTGTGAATGAAAGGTATTCTGAAATATAATTTGGGTGCCAGGATACTGGAATTTCAAGATCTTTCAGCTTCAGTGAGGAAGAGTAGTTTGTTGGTACTATTGAGAAAAAAAAGAAAAACACCCTATTATACTGTTTAAGTATTTCTTTTGTTAAATGAATTATTCTTACTTTGCTGAGGCCAATGTTTTGAATTCCAGATACCTAACCACCACCTTACCCATCATTTAACTTGCAAATAAAACGGGCTTTTCCTCCAAGTAAATTTATAATATGAGAATTTGCATAAGTAGTAATGTTTGTTGCTTAATTTTGAAGTATTGGTGCTTCAAATACAGAAATATAGGGGCCAGGATTTAGTCATTATCAATAAAAATCATCTTGATGTGACAGTAGTCCTTATAAATTTTATTTATTTTGGACTATGGGATTACAAATCCCATAAGAATTTATTAAGGGTAAACCTGAGAGAGACCAGGATAGCTTTTACATAGTATTAACATAAAAGACTTGCTTATTTCTCTTGCAGAAAAATTTGAAATAGTGATTAAAATGAGAAAATTGGGTAATTCAATGTCATTTTAGTCATATCTGTATTTGGCATTTTAACTATGAAGCCTGTCATATAAGGTCACTTAAGGTTGGCTCTCTGGCCTTTTTTGATTAAGAAACTTCAAAGTCATTTGATAGATTATTCAGAGGCTATTTTTGCTCTTAGCACACCTAATGTATTCACATAATAAGTATTTTCATATCTGTGAACAATAATGAAATACTTCTTATACTCCTTTTATAATTATTGACTCTTTGTCACAGACTGATTTTATGCTGACCAACTAGACTAAATTAATTTTATCTGTTTATATATTTACTTTGAAAGTTAACTAGAATATGCTAGCAGGATATTCTAATCTCTCAAACTTGAAAAGAATAATTTTTATAAAATGTTGGATAAATCTTAAAAACACCAAAGAATTGGTAGGGCCAAATGCAAATGCTGGCAGGAACCCAGAAAGGGAGGCAGAGCACAAAGCTTCTTTAGCCTTGAGAGCATTTTTCCAAACTGCAGACTTCAACTTTAGTTTTTATACTCGACTGATTGGAGCTTCAACTCTGAAAATTACTTTCTCAGTTTAAGGGTGAACCAGAATAAATCTACCCTGTTCGTCCACAGCATGACAGACTCTGACAAGTTGAAACTACAGGACATCCTAAGCATAAACTCCTAAATTCACATCACGAGGGTGGTCCAAAAAACTTTAAACCCTGTTTATTTGGTTGAAAGTGGTCCGGCACTGGTGGTATCCCAGATTGCCTGACAGAGCAAAAATGAATACTTCTGCTCAAAGAAACTTCGTAAATAATTTTTTAAGAAAAACATCTCACAGTAAGAAGTAATTACGAAGCATGTATGGAAACAAGGAGCCATGATCTAAAATCAGCAGGTATCAAGAATAGATATTTAAAGGCCTCAGACACTAGAATTATGAGTCACTGTTTATAAAATAATATTTTAAAAATAAAAGAATGCTTGAAAGTTTCTGCAGGGACTAGAAACTTTAAGAACCTACAAGCCATTTGGAAAGCCAAAATTAAAAAGAAAACTTCTAGAGATAAAAAATAAAATAATTAAAATAACTCAGTGTATGACATGAATTAAAGAGGAAATTATTGAACTGAGTGAGACAGAGTAAATGAAATTATCCAGAATGCCACATATGGACAAGGAAAAAAAATAATAATGAATTAAAATGGTTAAAGACATAGAAGATAAAGTAAGGTTTAACTTCTTAATGGAGTTGCAGAAGGAGAGAAAAGAATGGGAGAGAGAAATCTCTTACTAAAAGAAATTCTAGAGGTGTCAAGCAGAAAGAAAATGACCCCAGATGGAAAGTCTGAAGTGAAAGAAAGAATGAACAACAACAACAACAACCGAAAAGGTAAATATGGACAAACATTTATAAAACAGAATACACAAAAAGACTAACATAACCACACAACAGAATTGTGGTCTCAAGCATTTGTATGGTTTGAGAGAAGGCTAAGATTATTCAATAGTTAAGTATATATTTTTCTAAAAGAACAAACTATAAATTTTTGAAATCAGTAAAATGAAACAATATGGAATTATTAAAATTTAAAAGGAAAAAATCTAAAACCAGTTCTCAACCTTGGCTTACACAATACATTCACTTGGGGAGCTTTTAAAAACCCTGATGCCCAGGCTCCATCCTAAACCAATTAAATCAGAGTCTTTAAGTAATTTTGAAGCTCCCAGGGTGATTCTACAGAAAGCAAGGAGCAGAGGAAAAGAAACGTAGAACAGATAGAGCAGATAGAAGGTGCAAGGTAAGATACTATATATAAATCAAAATATGTTGGTAAATCACTTTAAAAGTAAATGATCTAAATACTCTAGTTAAAAGAAAATTTTTATTGTCATAAAAATCCAGTTTATGTTGCTTATGAGAGACATATCCAAAATATAAGATGGTAGAATAAATATAATTTCTAGAGATAAAGTATATTTCTCATAATAATAAAAGGTGTGATTTAACAGGAGAATATGTGTTTAATTTGTACGTGCCTAATAGTATAGCTTCAATATACATAAAGCAAAAATTGACAGACAAACCTACAGTTGTTTTGAGGAGGTTTGTTTTTTTTTTCCCCAGCATTAAAGTTTGATAAGTTTCAAAACTCTAAGGGAGATTTTAAGAGTAGTACAACCAATACCCTCATTTATGTTTGTTACCAAGATTCATTAACAGTTAATATTTTGCTACATTTACTCCATAAATCTATGTGTGTATATATAGACACATTTTTCTTTTTGTTTCTTTTCTGAACCATTTGAGTTACTTCAACATTAAATACGTTATCATGTATCACCAAAGACTGAGGACATTTTCCTACATAACCACAATACAGTTGTCATCACATTCAGGAAATTTAACATTGATATAGTTACATGTTTACATAGTTCACATTTGAATTTTCCAGATTGTTCTAATAATGTTCTTTATAACTGTGGGTTGGTAGTTTGATCCAAGATCCAATCAAATATTATATATTGTATTTAGTTGAATATCTCTTAGGCTTGATTAATCTAGAAAATTCCCCATGATAGATCCATGTTAAACATTTTTGATAGGTATAGATGATACTGTGTTCTCAGTATATCACTAAGAGGGTATATGTCAGTTTGTCCCATTATCATTCATGTTAAGTTTCATCATTTGACTAAATTGGTATCCACCAGATTTCTTCACTGTAAAGGCACCTTTAATCTCTAATCTGTTGGGTTATACGTGAAGATCGAGACAATTTCCTGTTCCTTGACAATTTTCACTGTAACTTTAACATGGTCTTGCCTGAGTCAAGTTTTGTTTCGGTTTTTTTTTTTTACTATAATAGTTGGAAATAGGTGATTTTTCTATTTCTAGCTTGCTTACACATTCATTGGTTGGTATTCTTCCATAAAGAAAAACTTTCCCTTTTCCCCCTCTTTTTTAAAGTTCTGTAGACTGATAGATTTTTTAAAAAATTCAGTGTGTTATAATTCATTCCTATCATTATTATGATGCTAAAATCATCTCAAATTAGGCCAGTGGAAACTCCTGTAAGCTAGCTCCTTTGACCTTTTGATATATTCCTATTAGTTTTTGAGCGTTACCTTACTTTCTTGTACAAGATAGTTGAAGCTCACCTTGTACTTTCTCTGCTTCAACCCTGAAATAAGCCTTCCTGTAAAAAGTGCCGATTCCTTTTAGCAAGGGACCAAATTCTGGCATTAGGTATCCTCACTGCTACTGGGGTGTTATTGCATCTACACCCTTTCATATGAAACCTCTAATTCTAGTCTATCTCTGAAGGATTCTTTCTCTCCTTTCCCTCATTCTGAATTTGTATCTCCCAGCAACTTTAGTTTATTTCCCTATTTGCTCAGCCCTTCAATACACACAAAATAATTTTTAAGTGGCTGCACTAGTACCACAACAACATACTAAGTAAAATTCAGGATTTCTTTGCAGTTTTTTGTCCTTAAAATTTCACCCATTGATATGATTATAATCAGAATACTGTGTTCATAATTATTTAATTTCAATAACTATTATTTCAAATCAATTTATGGCGATCTTTATCTGCTTCTTTAAAAAAAAGTTGGAAGATTTTTAACACACCTTCTCAATAACAGAGAGCAAGCATTCACAGTGAGTAAGACTGTAGAGGATTTGAACAACATAATTAACAATCTAATAGCCATATATAGAATAGTGTACCCCAAAGCTACAAAGTAATATTCATTTCAAGCATACAGGTAACATTTATAAAAATGTTTTTTTAAAAAATTGTGAATTTAAAAAATTATATTAAATATTTAAGGTATTATTTAATTTATAAAAATTTATAAGTCAAATGTTAGTAAGATTCAAAGGGTTGAATTATGTAGACAATGCTATTAAGCTAAAAATTGGTACCAAATTGCAATAAGGAAATACCCAAAGGTTTAGAAATTAGTAAATAACCTTCCAAAAAAAAAATCCATTAGATGAAAATTTATAATAAAAATTAGAAAATATTTTCAACTAAATAATAATGATACTTTTTGTGAAGAAATTTTTTGTCAAAAAATGTTACAAATGTGCTTTTTATTAAAACTTGTGGATATAGCTAAAGCATCACTTAAAGGAAAATGTATAGCTTAAATGCATATATTATAAAGAAAAGCTGAAACTAGTGAACTAAGAATCTATCTCAAGACATTAAAGATAACTCAGCAAATAAGGCCCTTTCCCCCTCCAAATGAAAAGGAAATAGTAAAGAGCAGGAAGATAGAAAAAGCCAGAGATAAAAGTTGGAATTTTGTAATAATATTAAAGAAATTAAATCAGTGGTTAAAGATCTCAGAAATAAAACTCCAGGCCTAAATGGCTTTACCAGCGAGTTCTAGTAAACATTTAAGGAAAAATGAATTCTGTTCTTATACATACTCTTTAAAAATAGAATGAAAGGAGTTATCCCACACTCATCTTAAGAGTCTAGCATAACCTTGATATTAAAACCCATCATGGACAGTACTAGCACAGAAAATTATAGTCTGATCTCACTTACGAACATAGATGCAAAAATCCATACACACACACACACACAGTTTATCCTAATTATTCAGAAATTCCATATCTGCAAATTCACCTACTCACTAAAATTCAACTCCAAGGTGAGTACTCATGGCATTTTCAGACTCACTTGTGGACATGCTGAGGGTGGTGAAAAATTTGTCATCTGACACACACCTTCCCAGCTGAAGTTGAACAATGCAAGCTCTGCCTTATTGTTTCAGCTCTCAAGTATAAAAATGTCCCATTTTCAGTCTATTTAATATCACATTTTTTATGCTTTATTGATTTTACGTTTATTTTTAAAATTTTATTTTTGGCTGCATTGGGTCTTCATTGCTGCGCGTGGGCTTCCTCTAGTTTCGGCAAGTGGGGACTACTTCGTTGCGATGCGGGGGCTACTTAGTTGCGATGCGCAGGCTTCTCATTGCAGTGGCTTCTCTTGTTGCAGAGCACGGGCTTTAGCCGGGCGGGCTTCAGTACTTGTGGCTCGTGGGCTCTAGAGCGCAGGCTCAGTAGTTGTGGCACATGGGCTTAGTTGCTCCACGGCATGTGGGATCTTCCCGGACCAGGGCTTGAACCCGTGTCCCCTGCATTGGCAGGCGGATTCTTAACCACTGCGCCACCAGGGAAGCCCTATTTTGCTTTAAAAATGGCCCTTAAGCATAATGTTAAAGTTCTATCGAGCCTATCTAAGCACAGGAATGCTGTATTATGCCTTACAGAGAAAATAGTGTATTAGATATGCTTCCCTTAGGCATGAGTTATAATGATGTTGGCTGTGAGTTCAGTGTTGATGCATCATAATACATATTAAATAAGTTACCTTTAAACAGAAATACACATAAATCCAGGTTATGTGTTGCTCTGGTGTTGAAAGTATTGTAACCAGAGGCCTAGTCTTGTATTTCCCTTAGGAGCATGGTTTGGTGATTGTGGTGACTTTATAGACCAGACCCATCACAAATAGAACCAACTATATATACATATATAAAACAAATCCTTTAAGTTATGAAGACAGTAATTTATCAAAACCAAATTAGATTCTTCCCAATAAGGCAAGATTGATTTAACACTACAGAATTAATGAGTATACTGTATCACATAAACAGATCAAAGAAAAGTCATATCTCAGTAGCTGAGTACATTTGATAAAATCTAACATAGATTTGTGTGAAATTTTTTTTTAAAAGGAGCTAGCAAAATATAAAAGCTTCATCAGCTTTATCAAGGATTCTATATAAAACCTGCAACAGTCATTATATTTAACGGTGAGTTATACATTAATGGTGAACATTATACTTAATGTTCCCTCTGAGACTGGAAACAAAATAGTACCTGCTTGTATTAGTCCTGTTTAATATTGTATTAGAAGTCCTGGGCAAAGCAGCGAGGCAAAAAATAGATGGATGGGTGGGTGGATGGATGGATAAGAAAAGAAGAAATAATATTATTTTTCACAGATTATGTAACTATGTACCTAGACTAGAATACCCAAAATAATATACAGATAAGCAGTTGAGATAACAGGAATTTAGTAATGTTGCTGGATACAAATCATTGTACAAAACTGAATTGCATTTCTGTAACCAACAATGAAAAATCGAATTTTAAAAAATAACAAGGTTTATCCATAGGGGAAAAGCACCAAAAAATATGAGTTAACAAGAAATACAAATCCAACAAAATATACATGGGACCTTTTAAGAGAAATTGTTAAAGCTATTGAGAGACAATGAGGAACTAAATAGATGGAGAACTATGCCATGTCCATGGATTAAAAGAGTCTATATTGTAAAGACGTTAATTCTCCCAAATGATCTTTAGATTCAGTGCCACTCTAATCAAAATCACAATGGGATGTGTTGTATAAAGGTACTGTCACACAGCCATGTACATGAATTAACTACAGAAACACAAATGACACTCACAAACTTAATATTAAATGAAAGAAGAAAGTCACAAAAGCAAATGTGTAGTGTAAAACTAAACTATGTTATTCAGAAGACATTCAGTCATAGGTAGCAAGACTATAAAAGGAAATCAAGGGAACGATTATCACTAAAATCAGGATAGTGGCTACCATTACAGAAAGGGGTAGGGGATGTCATCAGGGAGGATCCTGTTTCTACGGTGCAGGCAATGTGTTATTTCTTGACCTGGGTGATAACTACTTGGATGTTCTGTTCACTTTGTGATTAGTCTTTAAACTAAATATATGTTTGATGCAAAAAAAATTACAGAGCTCAACCAAAGAATTTGAAATGGATTAAGTGTATTACTGAGAGTTAATGTTATTAAGTTAATCCATGATATTAAGTTATTGGTAATTATATTTTAAAGTTGAATGATTTGGAATACTCCATCCAGGTAGAAAGGTTAATTTCTAAGAAGCACTTTTTTAAAGACTATCAGAAATTTTTTGTTACCCAATTTACTAGAGTCTACCAGTATTCTGCTTTTACTATGTTCAGGAAGAAAGTAAAATTCTGCTTTTACCATGTTCAGGAAGATCATTAGTGGACAAACCACAAAAGATTTTATATATAACATGATATTAATAGCTAACAATGATATCTACCACTTTTTGAGCGTTTACCATGTACCAGATACTAGGGCAAGAATTATAAACGCATTATCTCATTTAATCCTAGAAACGACTCTTGAGTGTGGGTACCATTGTTGTCCCCATATCACACAGGTAAAGGGCAGAATCAGGTTTTGATTTTAGTCTCTCTGATTCCAGAACTCTTGTTCTTAACCATAGCCCCACATAAGGATTAGTATGGCAATCTAGTAGTGTACTTAGTATTACATGTTGTTATAGATTCATTTATTCAAACTGGTTATGATTTGAGTATTCAAATTTGTTAATTTAGCAGTGAATGTCAGCTATATGCCAGGCATTTCAAGGTACCTATCTACTGGATCTTTTGCTCTGTTTAGCAACTTGGAACCTATACCACAGTAGTTCGCTGGCCTCCTTCTTCCTTAGAGCTAGTGTATTGTGATATTTCAAGTATCACTAAACTTAATTCAACTTTACAGATGATTATTTGTTATACACATCACCCAAACTACATAATAATCTACTTCCTGATTTGGCTGCAGTACAGAAAATTACCTTTTGAGCCCTAGGATCAGCTCTTGTTGCTGAGGGAGTTTCTAGCTATTCCTTTTATTTGCTTATACCCTCATAACCCCTTCTTTGGATGAGTTCTTAAATAAAATTTTGTTGACAAAAATCTTTTAATTGCTTCATATTGTTTTTATGGTACTATAAAATGCCATGTACTATATTAAACAGGTCCTGTATACAGTTTATTTATAATCAAATGGTGATTATGGTCATTTCTATAAAATGTTAGGACATCAGGCTCTTGGTAAAAAATGTAACCCCTATTTATTGCATTCCTTTTCTGAAAAAAAAAATCAACTTTAGATTATATTATTTTATTTTGACTTACAGTGCCTTTTCCAGGAGCTTGACTACAGTCTGTAGTTTAACACCTCTCTAATGGACACTATGGCAATATGCTAGCTGAGGTAAAAGGAACAGAAGCTGGGCAGATTTTCTCTGCCCTATAGGCTTTAAAGAACCAAGATTCTGTTTTTACCCAGTTATTTCACTATATTTCTTTCCTTTATGTTTCCAGTGTCTACTCATAATTTTTTTCAGCAAAATTGTCTTAATATCAATAAAATGGCATATGTCTTAAGTTGGTTTTTATTATTGCTTTACTGTCTGAACACTAGGACTATAGGCTTCAGACCAACAAAAATCCACTGTTTTCCTTCATCCTTATTTGCCGCTATGTAGATCCGTATTATCAATAGTTGCATTTGACTAACTTTAATGGTCATGTCCGGTTTTGTTTACCTTCTTTTTTCCTACTACTTTTGGACACAAGGAATGCTCCTGAACAAAATAAAATTTTTCATAACTTAAGAAATACTATCCTATCATTGCTTTGCTCTTTGGTCCTTTTAAATAATTGAGACAAATTAAAGTCCAAAGACATCATTATATTGACTACTGAGAATTAATTTGTGAATGGATTCTTTCATCTACAAAGACAGTTTTCAAAGTGTGGTCTGGGGATCTGAGACCCTTCTAGGGTCTCTGTGGGGAGGAAATTATTTTCATCATAATACTAAAATATCGTTTGCTTTTTCTACTCTCATCCTCTCTTGAGTGTACGGTTGAGTTTTCTAGAAACTTCATGGCATGTGATGTTGCAACAGCTTGAATGCAAAGCAGACATGCGAATCCATCTGTCTTCTATTAAGCCCAACATTAGAGAGACTTGAAAAAATGTAAAACAGTAACTCATTTTTACTATCTTTCTAATCTAGATTTTCATTAGAAAGTATAATTTACATTAGCATATACTATAGTGTTATTGTTTTATAAATGAATTGATGTTTTTAAACCATTCAGTTTTAATTTCAAATATGGTATTATTGATAGAACCTGCATAAACAAAAGAGCTCTTTTAGGCCCTCAGTAATTTTTAAACATGTAAAGGGATCATGAGACCAAAAAGAGAGCCAGTAATCTATATGATTTTTTTTATTCTCAAATGTTTGAATTTTTCTTATATTTTATTTCATCTTATAAAAAGCATAATGAAAATAATCTATTTTTAGGTTGCTACAAACCTCAGGAAAGATCAGATTACTTGATGTTGGCAGCTGCTTTAACCCATTTCTGAAGTTTGAAGAATTTCTAACTGTTGGCATAGACATCGTACCTGCTGTAGAGGTATGCATAGTTCTGTTTGTTTTGAGATGAATATTTTACATATATATGTACAAAGGAAAGCACTGTCTTTACACTCCTGAAATAGCAAATATATTTCTTGTGTACAAGTTGATAAGAGACTATTTCTGTTCAAAACTAAAAGTATATTTTGTGAAAATTTGAGCATTTAGTTAACTAATATTAATTTGACCAATACCATATTTGTCTTCATTTTGTTTTGTTCCCTGTTTATCATCTATCATTTCAATCAAGAAACTTCAGTAAGTTGCAAAGATTCCTTATTTTATTTTTTAATGCATCTCTTTCTGAAATGTACTCTGATGTAGAGCTATTATGGAATAGTGGAAAGAGCAAGGGCTTTGGAGACAGCCAAAACTTTATTAAATCCCAGCTATTTGTACTTAGTAGATTAAACAACTTTACAAAGAATGTTTCCTCTGCTTTTAAAATTAGATTTTTTTTCCCCTCAATGACATAAGTTTATAACATTTGCCATTATACTTTTGATATGGTACCAGACACAAAAATTTTTTTACAAATTTTTATTGTTATAAAGAGATTGTGGTAGAGTATAAACTCAGGCTCAGAGATTTTTTTCCTCCACTGCTATATTCCCAGTACCTAGAAGAGTGCCTGGCATACTAAGTACTCATTAAATACTTCTTGAATAAAGAATGAAATCTTATTTTCAACCTTGATTTGACTCTCTGAGCCTCAGTTTTCTCGTCTGTGCAGTGGGGTTTGTAATGGACTATACCTTATAAGATTGTTGTCGTGTTTACTTGAGAAAAAATATTTAAAGCACCTAACAAAGCACCTGTTATATAGTGAGTGCTAAAGAAATGTTTGCTGTTATTATTGAAAAGTTCCTGCATGAAGAGTCAACTTTCATATGAATTTATTCTTTAATTTTTATGAGCTTGACTGTCTATATTGAATCTATGTGACTAACACTGACGAATAAGAAAATGCTAAAAGCGTTACTATTATCTCCTAAAGGTAGACAGATACTTGCTGTACGGTAAAACAGCTGTTCTTAGCTTACCACTGCAGAGAATTCCTGGGCCATTAGAGCTATAGTTTTAAAGTGCAGGTGGATTTGTACATGGATTCTCTCCCCTTCCTTCCTCAAGACACACATTAGAGATGTCCTTCAAGGACTGGTAAGACATGATGACCATTTGATCTAAACCTAAGGCTCAAATATTAAAATATTAAGCTTATTTATATATAGGGCTATAAATTTTCAACTGTAAAGCCATTAGATAGGCAAAAGAACTACTATACATGAGTTCAGTAGTAGAATCAGACTTTGATAGTTCCAGAACCCTATAACTAATTTTAAAACAAAGGGAAGAAACTTATACTTCCAGTCGAGATGGAGTGACAAGGACCAGACTGATCCACTTTCCCCCTGCCTGCAGCGACTAAAAAGTGGACAAAATATTCAAAATAATATACAAGACACTGGACATCAGGTAATGAAGGACAGTGATCCCCAAGAGATGGAAAACAAATGAGATGAGCCATATGGTTGCACCAGCATACAGCCTTCAGAGAGTTTCCAACGTGTGGCACAAACAGGGGATCCCAAGCAGAGTCCAGCTGGTACTGAGTTGTAGAAGCAGAGGTGAGAGTCCTGAGAGACCAAGACAGCTAAGGCTCATGGACAAAGTACCAAAGATATGAGAGCTACACAGAGAGAAAACTCCAGGGGTCTGCAAAGAATCCTCCCTGAGTACTCAGCTGAGTACTTATCAGTACACGTCTGTGAGAAAACTACATGAGACTGGAGGAAGTACCACCTCAAAGATCTAGAGGTTATAGTGCCCAGCACACTCACACAGGCTGGAAGTAGCACCCGTTCCCACCAGCCACACTGGAAACCTCAAGAATCACAGTAGCCTGGGTAGAGTACACAGAAAAGCCTTGCATCAGTAGTGGAGAATAATTAGCCTTAGACTGAAGGCTGCTGTAGTCCCACCTAGCAAATCCTGAAACAAAAACCAAAAAGATCAAACTGTCTCCAGATAATTTAACTACATCCTAGAGCAAAGTTAGAATATGTATAGCAATACCAAGTCATCCAGGACGCAGCAAAGTAAAGTTCACCATGCCTAGCATCCAATAAAAAAGTAATCAGCCAAGTAAAGAAGCAAGAAAATAGGACCCACAATGAGGAGGTCAGTCATCCAGCACAGACCAACTGTGAACTGACACAGATGTTAAAATTCGGAAACAAGGACATTAAGATAGGGACATTATGACTGTATTCTGTATGAACAAAAAGTAAAGTAGAGACATGGAAGATAATTTAAAAAACCCAAATCTAACTTCTGGAGATGGATACTATGATCTATGATATGAAACATGTACTAAATGGGATTAACGGTACATTAGATATTGAAGAAGAAAAGTTAAACTGAGGACATGGCAATAGAAACTACCCAAAATTAAACTGAGATTTTTTTTTAATGGAAAAGCATCAGCAAGCAGTGAGTTAATTTCAAATGGCCAAATATAAGCATAATTGGAGTCCCCCCAAGAAAGGAATGAAAGAAATAATGGTCAGAATTTTTCTGAACTTGATAAAAGCTAACTAATAGTAGAGCTGACCCTTAGCACCCAGGGGAATTGTTCCAGGACAGCCCACCACACCACAGATATCAAAGTCTGTGGATGCTCAGGTCCTTAGAGTTGGCTCTTCATATCCCTGGGTTCCATGTCCACAGATACAGAGGACTAACTGTATATTTCTTGGAAAAATCCATGTATAATTGGACCTGTGCAGTTCAAACTCGTGTTGTTCAAGAGTCAGTTGTAATGTAGAGTTTATAATCTATATAAAAATAAAATGTATGATAACAAGAGCACAAGAGGGGAGAAAGGGAAATATACTATATGTATAGTAATAGGTTTTTATAATATATATAAAGTGGTAAAATACTATTTGAAGGTAGACTATGATAGGTTAAAGATGTAGACTATAAATTCTAAAGCAACCAGTAAAATAAAGTTACAGCTAATAAGCCAGCAAAGGAGATAAAATAGAATTACAAAGAAATTTCTTTAATCCAAAAGATGGCAGAAAAGGGAAGGAAACAATGAACAGATGGGAAACATAGAAAATAAATAGCAAGATCATACATTAAAACTTAAGTTTACCAATAATTACATTAAATAGATATGGCCTAAATACCCCCCAATTAAAAGGTGGAAATTGTCAGATTGGATTAAAAAAAGCAAGACTCAAATATATGCTGCCTATAAGAAATGCACTTCAATTATAAACACACAAAATAGGATGTGTAAAAGAAAGACACTGTGGCACTATTACAGTCAAAGTAGATGTCAGAGCAATATTACCAGCAGTAAAGATGGCCATTTCATAATGATAAAAAGGTCAATTCATCAAGAGTACAAAACAATCCTCAGTATATATGCATCTAATAACAGAGCTTCAAAATACGTAAACCAAAAACTGATAAGGTAGCAATTACAAATAGACATTTATAAAATTATAGTTGAAGATTTCATTACCCCTCTCTCAATAATTGTTGGAACAATTAGAACATTGGTCAAAGAAGAACTCACAAGGAAAGTTAGACCATATTTTCTTTTCTTCTTTTTTTTTTTTTTTGCAGTATGCGGGCCTCTCACTGTTGTGGCCTCTCCCGTTGCGGAGCACAGGCTCCGGACGTGCAGTCTCAGCGGCCATGGCTCATGGGCCTAGGCGCTCCGTGGCATGTGGGATCTTCCCGGACCGGGGCACGAACCTGTGTCCCCTGCATTGGCAGGTGGACTCTCAACCACTGCGCCACCAGGGAAGCCCTAGACCATATTTTCAAATGAAGATAAATAAAAACATATGATATCAAAAACATAAGATATGCATAGGATGCCACTAAAATCACTAAAATAGTACTTAGAGGAAATTTTACAATAGTAAACACCTTTATTAGAAAAATAAGAAAGGTCTCAAAGTAATGACATCAACTTTCCAACTAGGAAAAAAAACAAACCCACATTAAATCTAAAATACAAGAAAGAAAATAATAAAGATTACAGGAGAAATCAATGAAATAGAAAACCTTCAGAAAATAGTAGGGAAAAACTGATGAAAGCAAACACTACCTCTTTGAGAAGATCAATAAAATTTATAAATCACTAGCCATACTGATTAGGAAATAAAGAGAAAGGTGTGACACCATGTATATTTTACCAATATTAAAAGAAAGGAAAATAAATATTACAAAAAATTTTATGCCAATAAATTCTACAACTTAAGTGAAATGGTCAAACTCCTTGGAAGACACATACTGCCAAAGCTCACTCATGAAGAAATACATAACCTCAGTAGCCCTAAATGTATTAAAGAAATTTGAATTGGCAGTTAAAAACTTTCCCACAAAGAAAATTCCAGGCTCAAAAGGCTTCACTTCCCAACTTATTCTATGAGGCCATTACCCCAATACCAAAACCAGAGACATTACAGAACAACAACAATAACAACTTATAGACCATATCCATCATAAACATAGAAAAGTTGTCTACAAAATTCTAGCATATTGAACCCAACAGTATTTCAAAAGGGGTAATACATCATGGCTAAGTTTGATTTATTCTAGGAGTATAAGATTGGTTTAATGTTAAAAAAAATAATCTATAACACCTATACAAAAATCTACTCAAAATGGATTAAAGACCTAAATATAAGACCAGATACTATAAAACACTTAGAGGAAAACACAGGCAGAACACTCTGACATAAATCGCAACAATATTTGTTTTTTGATCCGTCTCCTAGAGTAATGGAAATAAAAACAAAAATAAACAAATGGGACCTAATTAAACTTAAAAGCTTCTGCACAGCAAAGGAAACCATCAACAAAACAAAAAGACACAACCTACAGACTGGGAGAAAATATTTGCAAACAACGCTACCAATAAGGGATTAATCTCCAAAATATACAAACAGCTCATACAGCTTATTATCAAAAAAACAACCCAATCAAAAATGGGCAGGAGACCTAAATAGACATTTCTTCAAAGAAGACATATGAATGGGCAACAGGCACATGAAAAGATGATCAGTATCACTAAGTATTAGAGAAATGCAAATCAAAACTACAGTGAGGCATCACCTCACACCAGTCAGAATGGCCATCATTAAAAAGTCTACAAATAATAAATATTGGAGAGGGTGCGGAGAAAAAGGAACCCACTTACACTGTTGATGGGAATGTAAATTGGTGCAGCCACTATGGAGAACAGTATAGAGGTTCCTTAAGAAACTAAAAATAGAGTTACCATATGATCCTGCAATCCCACTCCTGGGCATATATCTGGAGAAAACTCCAATTTGAAAAGATACATGCACCCCAGTGTTCATAGCAGCACTATTTACAATAGCCAAGACATGGAAGCAACCTAACTGTCCATCAACAGATGAATGGATAAAGAAGATGTGGTATATATACACAATGAAATATTACTCAGCCATAACAAAGAATGAAATAATGCCATTTGTGGCAAAATGGATAGACCTAGAGATTATCATATTAAATGAAGTCAGACAGAGAAAGATAAATAGCATATGGTATCACTTATATGTAGAATCTTTAAAAATAATGATACACGTGAACTTATTTACACAACAGAAACAGACTCACAGAATACAAATGTATGGTTACCAAATGGGATAGTGGGGGATGGGTTTGGTGGCGAGATAAGTTAGGAGTTTGGGATTAACATATACACATTACTATATAGAAAATAGATAAACAACGAAGACCTACTGTATAGCACAAGGAACTCTACTCAGTATCTTGCAATAATCTATAATGGAAAAGAATCTGAAGAATATATATATAAATGAATCACTTTGCTGTACACCTGAAACTAACACAACATTGTAAATTAACTATACTTCAGTTTAAAAATGGTTAAAAATAAAATTACATATACCATAAAAAAACTCCACTTATTCTTTTCATCACAGTAATACACTAAAAAAGAAACCTACAGCTAACATCATACTTAATAGTGAAAGAAAAATGTTTTTCCAATAAAAACTGAAAAAAGAACAAGATAAGGTTACTCTCACCATCTCTATTCAGCGTTCTCTAGAGGTTTTTACCAGTGCAGGAAAGCAAGAAAAAGCAATGATAGGCATCCAGATTGGAAAATAAGACGTAAAACTGTCTTTGTTCACAGATGACATTGATCATCTATTACATTATTCTGTGGAATCTACAGAGAAGCTACTAGAACCAGTAAGTGAGTTTAACAAGGTTGCAAGATATAAGATTAACATATAAAAATCAATTCATATATACTAGCCACAATCAACTAGAAATTAAAAATAGTACCATTTATAATAGCATCAGAAATATGAAGTATTTAATATAGGAACATATATTTATATGAAATATAAAGCTGACAAATATATGGCAAACCTGTATATTGAAAACTATAAATTATCAAGAGAAAGTAAAGAAGACCTAAATGAGTAGAGATATATACTATATTTATTGGTGGAAAAACTCAAAATCTTTAACACATCAATTTTCCCAAAATTGATCTATAGATACAGTGCAATCCTGATAATAATTCTAGCAGGTTTTTTTGTAGAAATTGAAAAATGTATTCTAAAATTTGTGTGGAAATCCAAAGGTCCTAGAATAACAACTTTTTAAAAGGATAGTGTTGGAGAGTTTCAAAATTTATTTTAAAGTTATAGTAATGAAAACAGTGTGGTATTAGTGTCAAGATTATCAATGAAATATAACAGAGAGTCCACAAATAGGGCTAAACGGGTCCCAGAGGGAGAAGAGAGAAGAGGATCAAAAATGTATTTGAGAAAATTATGGCTGGAAACTTCCCAAACCTGAAAGAGAAAAAACTCATATCCAGGTACAGGAAGCACAGAGGGTCCCAAAAAGATGAACCCAAACAGACCCATATCAAGACATAGCATAATAGAAATGGCAAATTTAAAGAGAGAATTTAAAGACAGCAAGAGAAAAACAAAGAGTCATATACAAGGGAATTCCTGTAAGGCCATCAGCTGATTTCTCTGCAGAAATTTTGCAGGCCAGAAGGGAGTGGCATGATATATTCAAAATGCTGAAAGGGGAAACCTGCAAACTAGGATACCCAGCAAAACGATTATTTAGAATAGAAAGCGATAAGAACCTGCTGTATTAAAAAATTTAAAAAAGAAAAGAAAAAGAATAGAAAGCGAGATAAAGAACTTCCCAGACAAGCAAAAAATAGTTTATCAGTACTAAGCCTACCCTAAAAGAAATGTTAAAGGCTCTTCTCTAAGTGGAAAGAAGTAAGGATCTACAGGAAAGGGAAGATCCCACTAGGAAAGGCAAATATATAGTAAAGACAGAGAATCAATTGTGAAAGCAACTGTAACTGCAATAAACAGTTAAGGGAGAATCATGCAGATGTAAAATATGACGTCAAAACACAAATGGGAGGGGAATTAAAAATGTAGATCGTTTAGAATGTGTTTGAACTTAAATGACTGTAAGTTCAAAATAAGTATTTATATTATAGGTCAATACATATGAACACTGTGGTAACCACAAATAAAAAAACTTAAAATAGATAGACAAAAATTAAAAAGAAAGGAACACAAGCTTACTACTAAAGAAAGTTCATCAAACCACAAGGGAAGAAACAAAAGAAGAAAAGAACAAAGCTACAAAAACAGCCAGAAAACAAGTAATAAAATGGCAATAAGTACATACCTATCAATAATCAGTTTAATGCCAATACACTAAATGTTCCTATCAAAAGACATAGAGTGGTTGATTGGCCTAAAAAACAAGACCTATCTATATGCTACCTATAAGAGACTCACTTCAGAGCTAAAGATACACACAGAATGAAAGTGAGGGGATGGAAAAGATATTTCATACAATGACAAGAAAGTGGGGGTAGCAATACTCATATTAGACAAAATAGAATTTAACAGAGTGTATAACAAAAGACAAAGAAAGGCATTATATAATGATAAAGGGATCACTATAAGAAGTTTTACACTCATTAACATATATACATCCAACACAAGGGCACCTAAATATATAAAGCAAATAACTAACAGACATAAAGGGAGAAATTGACAAGAATACAATAATAGTAGGGGAATTTAACACCTTACTGACATCAATGGACAGATCACCCAGATAGGAAAAAAATAAGGTAACAGTGGTCTTAAATGACAGAATGGACCAGTTGGACTTAATAGGTATCTACAGGACATTTCATCACAAAACAGCAAAATACACATTCTTTTCAAGTGCATGTGTAATGTTCTCTAGGATCAATCACATGCTAGGCCACAAAACGAGTCTCAACAAATTTAAGAGAATAGAAATTCTATCAAGCATTTTTTCCAGCCACAACAGTATGACACTAGAAATCAGTTACAGGAAGAAAAATGGGAAAAGAACAAACGGGGAGACTAAAACAACATGCTACTAAAAAAAACAATGGTTCAATTAAGAAATCTAAGAGGAAATCAGAAAATACCTCAAGACAAATGGAAACGGAAACACAACTTCCCAAAATCTGTTGGATGCAAAAGCAATTCTAAGAGGGAAGTTTATCACAATACAGGCCTTCCTCAAGAAAAAAAATCTCAAACAACCTAATCGTGGACCACCTAAAGGAATTAGAAAAGGAAGAACAAAGCCCAAAGTCAGCAGGAGGAAGGAAATAATAAAGATCAGAGAGGAAATAAATGAAATAGAGACCGCCAAAAATAATGGAAAAGATCAATGAAACCAAGAGCTGGTTTTTGAGAAGACAAACAAAATTGATAAACTTTTAGCTAGGGTCACCCAAGGAAAAAAGAGAACCCAAATTAACAAAATAAGAAACGAAAGAGGAGAAATAACAACTGATACCACAGAGATACCAAAAAAAAAATAATAATACTATGAACAGTTATATGCCAACAAATTGGACAATCTAGAAGAAATGGATAAATTTCTAGAAACATACAACCTGCCAAGACTGAATCAAGAATAAACACAATTTGAACAGACTGATCACTGGTAGTTTAACTGAATTTGTAATTTAAAAGAACGCCCAGCAAACAAAAGTCCAGGACTGGATAGCTTCACAGAGGAATTCTGCCAAACATACAAAGAAGAGCTAATACCTTTCCTCTTCAAACTAGTCCATAATATTGAAAAGGACAGAACACTCTGAAATTCATTCTACAAGCCAACACTACCTTGATACCAAAAACAGCAAAGACACTACAAAAAAGAAAATTGCAGGCCAATATCTTTGATGAAAATAAATGCAAAAATCCTCAACAAAATATTAACTAACCAAATCCAACAACAATACATTAAAAAGATCATACACTATCATCAAGTGGGATATAGTCCAGGGATGCAAAGATGTTTCAATATTTGCAAATTAATGTGATACACCACATTAACAAAAGGATAAAAGTCACATGATCATCTCAATAGACACAAAAAGCATCTAACAAAATTTAACATCCATTCGTGATAAAAAACTGTCATCATAGTTGGTATAGGGGGAACATTTCTCAACATAATAAAGACCACTTATGACAAACCCACAGCTAACTTCATACTCAACTGTGAATAGCTAAAAGCCTTTCCTCTAAATTCAGTAACTAGACAAGGACGCCTGCTCTCACACTTCTATTTATCATAGTAGTGGAAGTCCTAGCCACAGCAGTCAGGCAAGAAAAGGAAATAAAATGCATCCAAGTTGAAAGGGAAGAAGTAAAACTGTCATTACTTGCAGATGACATGATAGTTTATATAGAAAACTCTGAGGTCTCCACCAAAAAACTATTAGAACTAATAAATGAATTTAGTAAAGTTGCAGGATATAAGGTTAATATACAGAAATCTTATGCTTTTCCATACACTAGTAATGAACTATTGGAAAGTGAAAGTAAAAAAAAAAAGTCCCATTTAAAAATCACATCAAAAGGAATAAAATACCTAGGAATATACTCAACCAAGGAGGTGAAAGACCTATACTTTGAAAACTATAAAAAATTGATGAAAGAAAGTGAAGATGACACATAAACTTGGAAGTATATCCTGTGCTCTTGTATTGGAAGAATTAAGGTTGTTAAAAGGGCCATACTACCCAAAGCAAACTACAGATTTAATGCAATCCATATCAAAATACCCATGACATTTTTCACAGAACTAAAACAATTAATCCTAAAATTCATATAGAATCACAAAAGACCCCAAGTTGCCAAAGCAGTCTTGAAAAAAGAAAGAAAAACAAAACTGAAGATATCACGCTCCCTGGCTTTAGACTATACTACAAAGCTACAGTATTCAAAACAGCATGGTACTGGCACAAAAACAGACACATAGATCAATGGAACAAAATAGAGAGCCCAGAAATAAACCCACACACCTATGGTCAATTAATCTATGACAAAGTAGACAAGAATATAAAATGGGCAAAAGACAGTCTCTTCAGCAAGTTGTGCTGGTAAGATTGGACAGCTGAATGTAAGCCAATGAAGTTAGAACACGCCCTCACACCATGCACAAAAATAAACTCAAAATGGCTTAAAGACTTAAACATAAGACATGATACCATAAAGCTCCTGGAAGAGAACATAGGCAGAACACTCTGACATAAATTGTAACAATATTTTTTCAGATCTGTCTCCTAGGACAAAAGAAATAAAAGCAGTAATAAACAAATGGGACCTAATTAAACTTAAAATCTTTTGCACAGCTAAGGAAGCCATCGACAATACAAAAAGACAACCCACAGAATGGGAGGAAATATTTGCAAATGATATGACTGACAAGGGGTTAATATCAAAATATATAAACAACTCATACAATTCAATATCAACAGAACAAACAACCCAGTCGAAAAATGGGCTGAACACATGAATAGACATTTTTCCAAAGAAGACATACAGATGGCTAATAGGAACATGAAAAGATGCTCAACACTGCTAATTTAGAGAAATGCAAATCAAAACAACAATGAGATATCACCTTATACCTCAGAATGGCTGTCCTCAAAGTCTGCAAATAACAAATGTTGGAGAGGATGTGGAGAAAAGGGAACCCTTGTACACTGTTGGTGGGAATGTAAATTGGTGCAGCTACTAAGGAAAATAATATAGAGGTTCTTCAATAAACTAAAAATAGATAACCATATGATCCAGCAGTTTTACTCCTGGGTATATATTAGAAGAAAATGAAAACAGTAATTCAAAAAGATAAATGCACCCTTGTTTTCATAGCAGCGTTATTTACAATAGCTGAGATAAGAAAGCAACCTAAGTGTCATCAACGGATGGATAAAGAAAATACATACACATATATATACATACACACAGGTATATACACATACATACACACACAATGGAACCTTACTCTGCCATAAAAAAGAATGAAATTTCTGCCATTTGCAAAAACATGTTTGGAACTAGAGAATATTATGCTTAGTAAAATAAGTCAGACAAAGATAAATACTATATGATATCACTTATATGTGGAATCTAAAAGATAAAACAAATGAATGTATAGTAAAACAGGAACAGACTCACAGATATAGAAAACAAACTAGTGTTACCAGTGGGGAAGAGGGAAGGGAAGAAGGGCAAGATAGGAGTATGTGATTAATAGATACAAACTACTGTGTATAAAATTGATAAGCAACAAGGATATATTGTACAGCACTCTGGAATATAGCCATTTCATAATAACTTTTAATGGAGTATAATCTCTAAAAATACTGAATCACTGGGCTATACACCTGAAACTAATATTATAAATTAACCATATTTCAATTAAAAAAGAAGACATTGTTAAAAGAATGAAAAGACAAGCCATAATCTGAGAGAAATATTTTCAAGTTATATATCAGATTAAGGACTTGAATGAAGAATAAAGAACTTTCAAAATTCAATAAGAAAATAGGTTTTTGGGGCTTCCCCGGTGGCGCAGTGGTTGGGAGTCTGCCTGCCGATGCAGGGGACGCGGGTTCGAGCCCTGGTCCGGGAGGATCCCACATCCGCGGAGCGACTGGGCCCGCGGGCCATGGCTGCTGGGCCTGCGCGTCCGGAGCCTGTGCTCTGCAGCGGGAGAGGCCACAGCAGTGAGAGGCCCGTGCACCGGGATGAGGGGTGGCCCCCGCTCGCCGCAACTAGAGAAAGTCCTCGCGCAGAAACGAAGACCCAACGCAGCCAAAAATTAATTAATTAATTAATTAAATAAAATAAATTTATAAAAAAAAAAAAGAAAATAGGTTTTTAACATTTAAAACAACCCAATCATTTTTCACTACGCAAAAAAATTGAACAGACACTTCACCAAAGAAGATACTCAGGTAAACATTACTACTCATTAGGAAAATCCAAATTAAAACTTCAATATACTACTACACACCTGTGACTATGGTTAAAATTTAAAAGCCTGGCCATTCCAAGTGTTGATGAGGATTTGGAGGAACTGGAACTGCAATAAACTCCTGGTAGAAATGTAAAACTCAGTATAAGTGCTTTTGAAAATAGTTTTGAAGTTTCTTTAAAAGTTAAACATGCACGAACTGTATGATCCAGCCACCCCTTTCCTCAGTATTTGCCCAAGACAAATGAAACATGTTCATTCAAAGACAAACAGGAATGCTCATAGCAGCTCTAGTTGTAATAGCCAAAAACTAGAAACAACCAAGTTATCTATGAAAGGTATATGGATAAACGAAGTGTGGTATATCTTAATATAGTAGCCTACCTCAGCAATTAAAAAGGAATAAACTATCAATACAAGCAAAAAAATGGATTAATCTGAAAATAATTGTGCTGTATGAAAATAGTACATTATTCTGTATTATTCCACTTACATAAAATTCTAGAAAATACCCATTGATCTATAGAGATAGGAGTCACATCAAAGATTGCCTAGTGGCAGGGGAAGAACAGGGAGGGTACAAGGAAGGGATTATATAAGGGGCACAGGAAAACTTTGGCAGGTGTTGGATCTATTCATTAATTTGATTGTAGTAGTGGTTTCATGAGTGTATAAATGTTAAAACTTACCAAAGTGTGCACTTTAAATGTTTGTGTGTCAGTTATACTTCAGGTTGTACATCAGTTATACTTCAATAAAGCTATCCCCCTGCCCCAAAAGGAGCAAAAGGAAGAAAATCTTTTTCCGCGTAGTTCCACGTAGTAGAACTTTGTGTCGCATTTCCTAATAGATAGTCCAGATGCTTATGTGACCAGCTTGTCTACACACTAACAGAATTGAGGGACTAAGGTATTAGCTCATATCTTTGATAATTAATTAACTATTGTTGTATATAAGGGTAACTAATTTTTGTCTAATTTTAAAACTGCTTTCTTATTCTGGATTATTTCCACAGAGTTTTGTTTTTTTTTTCCATCTCCAAAGAAGTTTATTAGCATGATTAAAAACATTTTTTGAATAATGATAGAATTTCTAAACGTAAAAGAGTATCAGTGGCTATATCCTGTAACCAGTATTTGCAACTGGATGGACAGCTTTATTGCCAGTCTTCATTTTATTAAAGACAATCCATATTTATTGGTTCCATGTGAAGTCATGACTGTTGCTTTGCCTGAGAATGAGTCCCTACTGCAATTAAGTATAAAAAAAATATCTTCCAGGTGAACCGGTTTGCAGGGCAGAAATAGAGACACAGATGTAGAGAACAAACCTGTGGACACCAAGGGGGGAAAGTGGCCGGGGGCGAGGAGTGCTGTGATGAATTGGGAGATTGGGATTGACATATATACACTAATATGTATAAAATGGATAACTAATAAGAACCTGCTGTATAAAAAATAAATAAAATTCAAAAAAATACATATATCTCCCATAATCGGAGTGTGACCTGCATTACTGAGTAAAGAGTTAATAAAAGTCCTCAAAGAGTTGGGGTTTTGTTTTTCAAAAACATTTTTTACACACTACAAAGAAATAATTAGTATTTTGGCTTTTAAAATTCCTGCATGATATTTAGAATGGCAGCCCCCAAATGTCCTCCCTTCACAAAATTGAGAACACAGACCCTCTTCCGGAGCATACATTCTTGGGGTGGACTCTGAAGACTTCAACCTCCACATGTTTATACTGGTTTGAGAACAAAGACAGCGTCATCCAGAACGTAGTAGTCTTTATACATGTCACCTTCACACAGGTATGGCAGTCTGGTGAAAGCTTCGATAACAAAACCAGCTTTTCTGAAAACTTCAGGCAGACTATTCACTTGTTCTTCCCAGTTCTATCCCTTGATTTTCAAAATTTCTGATGGTTTATCCCACTTGCCATCTATGTTTTCCACATAGGGATGAAAAGGTAAGACCAGACCAAGGATGACCCTGCCTCTAGTTGGCTCCAAGACGCTTCTGATATCTTTTAACAAAGTCAGGGGTTGATGACAGCAGTCCAGCAAATTCAAGCAGCTGATGATATCATACTGGAACCCTGTATTCTGCCGTTCATTTTTACCAAGCACTCTGTATTTCTTCTTCTGAAGCTGCCATATTATAGTTTCTGACAGCTCAGTGGCATAAATTTCTTCAAAATGAGGGCTCATGATTTTTGTGACTTCTCCATCTCCAGCAACTAAATCAAGAAATCTGTGGGTTTTGCAGTCTGGATTAATTTTAAGCAGTCTCTGAAACTGATCTGGTGAAAACACAAACATTGAGCCTCTTCCTAGCAACCCATTGATAGATGTTCTAGACATAAACTGGCTAAAAACAGATGACACAAAAGAGTGATATAATTGGATAAATAGCCAGCCCGATTTCTCAGTGCTGTTGTTTAGGTCTGTGTTCCTTGATCAAGGTAACTCTGAACAAAGACAGCCTGGAGTGATTCGCATAGTTTCTCTCTGTTGCACACAAACCACTGGTGGTTCTTCCTGCTGCCTTCGGCTGCCGCCAGCCCACCCCGGTCCGCTCGTCATGTTCACGTACAGGGGGCGGCTGAGCGGGCTCCGCAGGGTCCACATCCTCCGCGCCAGCCACACGGACGCCGGGCTCAGACAGCCAGCCCGCGAGCAGTCTCATCGGGGGCCGCGGCCACTCGCTCCGGTCATCGCCGGTGCCAGGGCAGGGAGGAGGACGCGCTGCCGCCTCCAGCCGCCGCCGCCGCTGCCGCCCAGGATCGAGCCATCGCGCCAAACTCGCCCATCCAGCCCCTTCAGGGCAGAGGCAGAGGGTCTCCATAGAGTTTTAATATTCAGCAAATGATACAGTGCTGTTTATTTCTTTACTTGTAGTGTATCTCATGGTCATTTGACTCAGTTAATTAAATTTAATACATAGTTTGTTTCAAGCCGGAGATCAGCTTTTTAATAGAATCAATATATTATTAAAATTACTTTTGAGATGGTTAAAGTTAATGGTTGAAAATATGTTTTTCATGACCTTAAAAGTTTTGGTATTTTGTTTTTACACATTTATAACTGCTTTAATTATCCTCTTTGACTTCTTTGATTCATCTTTATTTCATGGTATTTCTTGTTTAAAGTTATTTTTATGTAAACCTGTTTTTTGGTAACTATAAATGTTTAAGTGAATATAAATATGACTAAGTTTAGAAATAAATCATCCCTGTAGGCTCTTACCCAAATAACATTTCAAATAAACCCTTATTATTTTTAAAAAATATATACTTAAACATTATTTCTAATTCTTAATTAATTGTTACTCAGAAATATTTTTTTTTAATAATGACTAGAAATTCTTTGGGCTTAATTACTTTGAGATTTTTCTGAGTAAAAGTTTTGGTTGAATAAGTCTGTGCAAGTGGAATCTTTATAAGGGAAAGGTACATAATTAAAGCTTGAATTATGTAGAAATGCTATGAAATAGCTTGGTTTAAAATGTATGTAATTAGGTGGAGGTAATCTTAAAATTCTTAACATGCCTTGTTTTTCCCTTTCTGCAGAGTGTGTATAAATGTGACTTCCTGAATTTGCAGCTTCAGCAACCACTCCAGCTTGCACAGGATGCTATAGATGCCTTTTTGAAGCAGCTAAAAAACCCTATTGATTCTCTTCCTGGAGAACTTTTCCATGTGGTTGTTTTCTCTCTCCTTCTTTCCTATTTTCCATCACCTTACCAGCGATGGATTTGCTGCAAGAAAGCCCATGAACTGTTAGTGTTAAATGGTTTATTGCTTATCATCACACCTGATTCCTCCCATCAGAACCGTCACGCTATGATGATGAAAAGCTGGAAGATTGCTATAGAGTCCCTGGGCTTTAAACGTTTCAAGTATTCAAAATTTTCACATATGCATCTGATGGCATTTAGAAAAACCTCCCTAAAAACCACAAGTGACTTGGTTAGTAGGAACTACCCAGGGATGTTATATATTCCTCAAGATTTCAACAGTATAGAAGATGAGGAATATTCTAACCCTTCCTGCTACGTTCGATCAGATATAGAAGATGAACAGCTAGCATATGGTTTCACAGAGCTCCCTGAAGCTCCATACGACTCAGATTCTGGAGAAAGTCAATCCAGCTCTATTCCTTTCTATGAGCTAGAAGATCCCATATTACTTTTAAGTTAATATAAAAGCAAAAGGCCCTTTCAGTCCAGACTCCTAAACTTAATTGCTTACACTAATCAGAAATACTAACATGAACTCAGTACTTAAAACCTGCTTTGCATAGAAGAAATGCAAAGGTTTACAGAGTTTGCTATTTTTTTCTACTTCTGGATTTTAAAATTTATTCTTATATAGAAAGCTTAAAGTTTCATGCAGAGTGACTCCTGTCATAGCAGAAACCACTGTTATTTTAGCATTTAGCACTAAGATATTATAGAAAGGTACCTTTTTCTCTTTAGTGCTATTGTGAAAAATGAAGCATAATTTGCTATGTATTTTTCTTATTTTCATCTTTTCAGTGTTGACTTTAAACCATTGCAATGAGAAACTAAGATATGTAGAAAGCTGTAGATTGCACTTTGATGACTCACAAGTTAAATGTGACAGAGATAGATTGGTTTAGTAGTTTTGTGATGCACTTATTCTTTTTTCTAACTAAATTGTTACCTGTTATAGAAAGCCATTTTGGCTCAGTTTTGTCTGATGATTGAACATTCCCCAAACTTCTTGGAATTGATAATTCTTATTCTTTCTTGCTTGCTCATTTGGCAGCATCAGACATTGGGGAGATATTTCCCCCAAAGTATGTATTCTAATTTGATTAGCATAGTACAGTAAACACCATTGCCAAAATAGAGTTTTCATATCTTTCTTGTTGATTTGGGCCTTGGTGTAAAGTATATTTAACGGTGAGAATTCACTTTTACTTTTTTACATTTAGGTTTCATTTACAAAATTTTCTATTTAAGCAAGGAACAATATAATACTCAATACTGACCCGAAACACATTTGTGAAAGGGTTTGCACTTGTAAGAGAGCTTATGTTCTATCTAGACCAACCTTAATAGGGTCCTCACCTTTCCATTAGGAGGTGCTGCACTACAAGCCTGGAATTATATAGAAAAATTTTAAATTAACCCTCTGCTGGTAATCTCATAAAATGGTTTTGACGTTTCGGTATTCTAATTTCTATCTAAATCCTAGCAGAAATTTTTCTTTGAATATATAAACCATTAGTTGGCTGTGGGAATTTTCCCTTTCCACATTGATAAATGCCTTTCTGTGTTTCTGAATCAGAAGCAAATGATTAAGGAGAAATATATGTCCAACAAGACAAGATTAGTTTAAATGGCTAAGAACATTTAGTCCACATTGTCTTGTCAGCCAGCAATTGTCATGTAAACTATCATTTTTAAGAGTGCCACTGTGTGGATTTTTTTTCAAGTGGTTATTACATTAAAATTACCTCATACTGAGGTTTTTGCACTGAAATATCACAGTTTCAGATTTCATGGTTAATGTTGTGTGTGTGCGTTTTTAAAGGAAATTTGCATTTTCAATAGTTGATCCTAAATTCATAAACTGAACTTCTTTACTCTGATAAAAGTGTTTTTGTGCTTATTGTGAATTGCTGTAGTTAACTCTGAATGTCAAACTTTATTTAGAAATAAAAAATTTACCCTTTAAGATATAAATGGTTGAGTGTGTATACCCAATATTTCAAATTAAATTTCACATTCTAAATTAATGAAAGTAACAAGACTGTAATTAAAAGTCAGTTGAGTAAATGCAATAAATATTGGTTGCTCAAATATGCCAGAAGTAACTTCAAGTTTTTCGTTTACTTTCAATAGCATAAGATTACTTAATAATAAGGAATAATTAGGACTTTCTTTCCAATTAAGAACTACAGGTCAAGTCTTGTAACTCGCCCAAAAGAAGAAAAAAAACACTGTGTTCAGGGTAACATAGAAAAATGTGTGTTGTTAGTACCTCCTTTACCATACGGTCCGTTTTCTGTGATTTGGCTAAATGCTATCTTAAAGGCAAAGAAAAGCAACATACCAAACAAAAGCGCTTTGAAAGTAAATGAAAACAGTGCTTTTGAGAGGCTGGTGTAAGTATTGATATATGACCTTGGAGTTAGCCCATGTGTTACAGCTAAAATGTTGGTGCTATAAATTCTTCTGATTGTTTACAGATGTTGATTCTGCTTATGCTCCAAAGTGTGCATGATGTATTTTAAGTAGTACTTTAAAGAAAAATCTCTTTATAAAAACCTATACTCTCACTTAGTATAAATTTGTTTGGATTTATAAATCTCATTTGTTACTACTGTAAATTCATCTTCAAAATTAGGTTGGCGCAGGATTTAAACTAATACGTATTCCACCAAAGCCAATTCAACATATAAATGTTAAAATATAAGCAGTCATGTGGCTTGGTGCCAGATTATATATGTAATGACACAAGAAGTTATTAGAGCCTTTAATACTGTATGGGTACTCTTGAGAATGATTTTGTTTGGATATGAAGAAGTTAAGGGGCCTCCTGTCACATTCACAACAGTATTCTCCAAAATAATTTGATGTTTCAAAAACAAATGATCATTTGCTTGGTTTCTTCAGGATTATGACTAGATCAAGTGGTTTATATGGTAGTTGCCAAGTGGTGGGAGGTGGCTTACCTGAAAATGTATGTTTGTGTTTGTTGTATTTTTTCACATTTTGTGAACAAAGCACATTTATTAAAAATTTTAAATTTTCTAATATTCCTTGTCTGTTATTTACGAACTGAAAGTTTTGTGGTCTTGACCTAATCTCACTAAGTGATTTCAGAATTGGGAAGCAATTTAAAACTTAAATGACTTAGAATTTTCTATCTGGTTTCATCTAGTCCAGTCCCTTAATTTCATAAATTCATTCACTGAGATCCAGAGAGCTCAAGTGACTTATCCATTATCATGCTATTTACCGACGAACAAGGACAACAAACAACAAATTCTAGTTCATTATATGTCAACTATATCATACCCTGCTTTTCTTGAAAGTTAATTACATCCAAGATAATTTACCTAAGTATATCAGTTATTTTAGGGCAGCAGATGGCTTTCTCATAATGTGAAAGGGTTCTTTATTCATTAAACCGATATTTGAATTCTACCAAGTGCAATATGCTGGGGAAACAGCAGGGCTTGGTGTGTTCACAGTCCCCTGCTTTCATTGGAACTTACGATCTAATGAAGACGACAAGCATTCTACATAGAGTTAACATCTGTATCTAGGAATGATTGCCTACTGATCCTATACATTTGCTCCTGCTTAACTTCCTTAATTTGTTTCCTAAATAGAACAAAAGGAGAAAAAAAAATTTTAAAACACAACAAAAACTGTTTAGCAAATCACAAACACATTGTAGATAAGAGGGATATATTGTTCATCCCTCCAGAAAAGTGCAAACTGAAAATTCTGATCGTTAAAGGCAAGGAAAAAATGGAATTGAGCTTTTGCTCCATTTTCCCACACTTTTTGAGCACAGTGCTGCAATGGTATTCGTCTTCAAGAGTCCACATACTAGGTAAGTAGAATGTAGACTTAAGAACTGGCTCCTTCTTGGTGTTGGAAATTGTTAGACAGCAAAGGTGAAAAACAAATACCTCTAAATTACTAGTCCCAAAAAACATAATACAAACGTTTATTACAAAGAATGTTTGTATTATAGTTATTTTATTCGTTCCAAAAACTTGATTTGCAGTAACTTGCATGATAGTTCACAATAAAAAATTCATGTCCATGATCAACTGAACACAAAGCTCCCCAAAATTATTAGTGGTGGCCTATATTACATAATACCCAATAAACAAGCATGCTACAATAGCTAACAAATCAAGACCTCTAAATGTTATAAAAGGAGAGAAGTATTAGGTTTTCTAAACCCTATTTTGTCTTAGAGATATTCAAACCTTAATAATTGGAATCTCTTAATTTATTTTAAACTGAAGTTTGAATGTATGTTTTATCCCAAATTTGTTTCAGAATGAGCTCAGTAGTTTAGTATGTATTTTTCAGATAAGAATTTGTTACAGATGGCACTACTGAGTGGTAACTTTGAGTCTACATAAGCAGTGTTCAACTGTGAATTTTATTTTTAAACAGAACACCTTTGCTCAATTAATAGAAAGCTATTCCACTTTTTGCAATAATATAAAGCACTTGTTATTCATGTCACTGCTTGTCTTTAGTAATTGAATATATTGATAACTGTTTTGCACTATAGATTTTAACAGTTTCTAAGATTGGCCCCATCAGTAGTACCAAAGATGGTACCTATGTTTTTTAACTTACAGGAAAATACAAAAAATTAGGTCATAGGCGTTGACTGCAGGATTGTTTCTTAATTTGTCAATAAGATTGTAAAACATAAATTTGTTAATATTGTTGGATTGGAATACCCACGTAAATGATAAAAGTAGTAGGAAGCATTACTCAAAAGACAAAACAATGCCTGGTAGCATTTCCTGGCACTGGGCCTATTTGCACCTCTTTACAGAGACTAGCCAGGAGAATGTACATGCATTTTTATTGCTTGTATGTCTTATCTATTGAAGGCAGACACAACGAAGTAAATCAGTGATCTCCTAATAACATTCTTTCCATATACCTTTGAGCTGGTGTGGGGGGAATCAGATATCTAGAAGAATATGACTTGTCACAGATACAGTCTACATGAGGCTATTATGGAATCCACATGTAAGTCATTTACATTTATTCCCTAGACCTACAAATCTTTCCTAGAGTTAACTAATGCCACTCTAGCTATTCCCATTGCCTTCTACCAAGGAAAAAGAATACAAACATGGCCATGGCCAGTATTAATTTAGTTCTCCCTCAAACTCTTGTCCTGTAACATATCCCCTGTTTGGAGAGAGTTTGCTGAGACAGGCTAAAGTATGTAGGAAAGATAAAGTCATCCAGAAACAATTATAGTTTTTAAATCGCCACAGGCCTTTTCACTAGGAATCTAAGAGATAACATTCGCAAAGCCAGGCCTAGAAGTAAAGTAGATGCATGATTGCTGGCAAGAAGAGAGGTAAGCGGGCTAAATCCCTGGAGCCTGCCTGCAAGTAGAAAGATGCTTAGGAAAGATACCTGAGACAGAGGGTCTAATGGCTTGACTGTGAAAAGGAGCTTTTATGTTTTTCAACCCCATTGAAATATTATCACAGATTAAAGTACCAGAGTGCAGGTTACTGTGGAAAAATAGAGACCTGGGAATTTAAAAGTCAAGATAACATTTTGATAGGAAAAGGTCTGGATCTTGTGTGACCAGAAGTATTATCAAGGTAGGAGGGACCCCAGTGGCCTGGAGAATGATGCCAATTGGAATGAGCTATAGAATGGGAGTTAGAATGTCACAAACCATCTCCTTAGTCCTGCTTGATTCATCATTTGAGGCTTCATTACTACACTATTACACTAGACTAGGTACTGTAAGGAATAGGTGTCTGTTGTGCTCTTCAGAGCTAACGATGTAACTTAAGAAAAAAAAAAAGAAATACATTTGCATTAATATGAAGCAAGAAAAACTTTAAAATTGAAGAATAGTATATTCTGGCACTGCTGCATTTGGTGATACATATCAATGAAATCTGTTCATGTGATTATGGCACACTGTTCATAACCAATCTAGATGCAATTAAATATGGGTATCTCTCATCATGGAAGTACCAAATATAAATTATGCCCCTCCCTGCCTCTCCCAATTCAACCTCCTACACTCTCTCCTTCACCTTCAATGTTAACCCCCTGGGGGTGGGGCAAGGGAGAACCAAGCCTGTGCTCACCTTTGCAACAGCTAGTCCCTCTGCCTAGAATTTCTCCCTCTTATATTGGATTTGCATGGCTAGCTGATTTTTGCTAATCAGATCTTAGCTTGCATGTCACCTCCTCAGGAGGATCTCCCCAGTCCACATAATCTAAAGTAGTCTCTGCATCACTCTATCTGAAGTTTATCCTTTTCCTTGTTTGTCTATACATATGGGCAAGGCCCTCTTCCATCCTATTCTGTACCTTCAGCTGAGAAAAGTGCCTTGCACAAACAGGTGATCAATAAATATTTGCAGATGAATTCATTTTACTTTATAGAATGCAAGCGAGATGACACAGCTTCACTGCCAATACTTAGTTTATGAATTTTTTTTCAGGGGAGGGGAGAAGGTCTAGGTCTGTTTTATATTGTTTATTACTTAATGTATTCTCAGAATCAGGATATAGCTCAATTTATACTTCAGAAAAGTCTGAATTGGTTTGTATAAAATGTAGCTTAGATCAATACTAAGTAACTTCCCCCCTCCCCCCGCTTGCTTACTCCTACCCATTTAGATTTCTTGTATCTTAATCTCAGATCCTTTCTCACCATGTCTCTGTGACGTCCAATCCCCGCCTCTCTCTCATTGCCAATAAAATAAGTTTGTAAACCATCATTACCTTTACTACATACTAAAAAGGAAGACTTAGCTGATTGATATCTTTCAACTCCACAAGAGAAGTGGTACTCCAGCAGTTTCTTAATTTGTGTAAGGGATACATTATTCCAACTACTGCCCAATGACTTTATATCCAGATAGGTTTCCACCATTAAATACTATGACATCTTGGGCAAATTTCCTCAGGACTTATTTCTTAATCCACACATTTTGCTGTGTTGAAGATAGGTTTAAAAACAATTTATATAAAGCAAGTAATACAGTCTTGTCACATAGTAGGGATATAACACATAGTATTATTTGTTTTAGCAAATAGGCTTTAATAGCCCTGTTACTTTCTTTTAGTCTTGCCTGTTCTGTGCCTTCCACACACATTAACCATTTCACAGCCACCATCACCACTCTCACTACTGCCCCAGGAGCTCACCTTGCTGCATTCCTGCAGTTACCCAGGGAGCATAGCTTTCTGTGCCTGCTTTTTTGAGTCAATAGCTTCCAGCTGGTGCTCATGATTGGTTGAGTAAATACTTGGCATTTCAGTTTCAGCTACTAGACTTGTAAGGTTGGGGGGTGTGAGTGAAAAATGTTGGCTGCCATGTCAGTAAACAAAGACTGTTGCAGCCATCAAATTACAGGTCCCTCCCCACCCCCGGAAGGTGAGACCTGAGGAGACTCAGGATGGGAAAACACAGGATACTGGCTCAAGGTAGCTGATGTACATATCAAAGAAATGATTTCAGTAAGCCCAGACTATTGCATCTTCCCATACACAGAAAAGTGTTAAATTCATTAACTTGAGATGTCTGGTTTTCTTTAATTAACACTAATCTTTTGAAATTCCGATTACTTGGTCTTTGTTGTGAAAACTCCTATATATCGAGGCTCCTCCCTTACCTCTTTGGAGCAGTCTCTCAGAGCAATCTGAGACTGTGTCCTGGGCTTAAGTCCTCTGTTTTGTCTGCCAGATAAAACATAATTCTCAACTTTTAGGTTGTGCATTTTTTTCAGTCAACAGGGGAGAATTCACCACACATGGAAACAGGGTTCAGGTGGTGGGAATCCATCAAAGGCAAGTTGAATTAGAAGTGAGGACAATATATTCAAGTAGAAACATCTAGCAGGTAGTTGGAAATGTGACGCTGTATTCCCCAGAGAAACAGAGTTACAGATTTGGGAGCTGGGTACTGATTGAATTTAGAGTTAGACAGGAGTCTGGAGAGAATCAAACACAAAATTTTCATTTACAAATGAGGAATCTGAGTCTGAGGGTGCTTCATCACTTATAGACGTGCTGTCCACTCCAACCCCTCACCATCTATGAAATGAAAATGAAGAAATTCATACTCTGTTAGGGGAAATAGAACAAGAATATAGAAGACACTAATAGAAAATAAGTGGGAGGAGAGGACCTACTCTGTTCTATTATTTCATTTAACAAATATTTAAGTACCAACTATATATCAGGCACCACGTAGGCCTATTTAATGGTGAGCAAAACTGGACATGTCCCTGCATTTGAGGAAATGGAAGCAGGCTAGGGTGCAGAGTTGGGGGAGTGTGGTGGTGAAATCATGCAACTCAGATTGGGACTTCAACCCAGCCGGAACCCAGATTGGGACCTGAACCCATGGTCTTTTAGCTGAGATCACACACCTGGTCTCAGGACTTAAAGAAGCTCAGGTTCTTGATGTCTCCTTGCAGAAAGAATTCAGTGAGAGACAAAATGATAGGTAAGAAGTGAATTTACTTAGAGAGAAACACACTCCACAGAAAGAGTGTGGGTCATCTCAGAAGGCGAGAGGCCCCGAAATATGGGGTGGTTAGTTTTCATGGGCTGGGTAATTTCAAAGGCCAATTAGTGGGAGAATTATTCCAGTTATTTTGGGGAAGGGGTGGAGATTTCCAGGAATTGGGCCATGGCCCACTTTTTGACCTTTTATGGTTGTCCTCAGAACTGTCATGGCACCTGTGGGTGTGTCATTTAGCCCGCTGATGTATTACAATGAGCATATAATGAGGCTCAAGGTCCACTGGAAGTCAAATCTTCCGCCATCTTGGACCTAGTTGGTTCTAATCAGTTTTTGTCATGTCCTATGGCTATGTCATTCTTTTAAAGGTTGTGCCCTGCCCCCTTCCCTACTGTTTCAGTTGGAGGTCAAGCTGCTGTATAGTCTGTTGTTATGCTTTATTCCAAAGGAGATAAACCATGTAAAGATTTTAAGGTAATTTTTATTTTATTTTATTTTTTGTGGGACGCGGGCCTCTCACTGTTGTGGCCTCTCCCGTTGCGGATCACAGGCTCCAGACGCGCAGGCTCAGCGGCCACGGCTCACGGGCCCAGCCGCTCCGCGGCATGTGGGATCTTCCCGGACCGGGGCACGAACCCGTGTGCCCTGCGTCGGCAGGCAGACTCTCAACCACTGCGCCACCAGGGAAGCCCTAAGGTAATTTTTACATACATCATCTTATTTAATCCCTACAACAACCCTGTAAGGTAGGTATTATTAGCATTCTACTTATATATGAGGGAACTGGGGTTCATAGAAACTGACCTCGCTAAGTGCTATGAACAGTAGAAAATTATGGTAGGGACAGAAGGCTGGCAGGCAGGAAGGGCTTCTTGGAGAGGGAGGGGGAATTCATACTTTTTGAGGGCCTACCATATGATGCCAGAAAAAAAAATGTTTTACTGAATATTCACAACATGGAAGGAAGGTTTCCTTCCTTTGCAAAGAAGGTTTTGTTACCATTTCTTAGGTGGAGAAAGCTAGGTGGCACATAGGAAGGGGAGAAACCAGAATTCAAACCCCAAAATCATCAGCTCCACAGCTGTTGTGAAACGCTGCCGAGGAATATCCCCTTATGTTTATTCAGTGCGTTCAGATACAAAGAAGAATTAGCCCTGGAATGTGAAGGACCCTCAGGATGCGAGGCCGGTGAACGTGCAAGGGACGGGGTCGGGGGGGGGGGGCGGGGGGGGGGGGTAATGGAATGGGTCAGGACTGGGGGAGCTTAGCGTTGTCGGCTGAGTAAAGACCCAGGCGGTTTATGAAAGGAAGTCTTAATTAGAAAAGGAGGCGAGGAGGGCTTTGAAGGCGAGCCTAAGGAGCTTGAGCTTTTAGCTGGTCAGTGGACACAAAGCCATATATTATACGATAGGTATTAAAGAGCAGCAACGCCTCCTGCAGTATTTACTGTTCTTGTGTGGCCTGCCGGCCCGGCCGCTTTGCCCCGGTCTCGGTCAAGCCCGAGGTGGCGGCCTAGAGGCTTGATGGACACGGTCGGCCTGATCCTTCGTGGTCTTCCAGCTCCCTGTTCGCCGCCCATTCCAGGTCCAGGAAGGCGACAGCTTGTACCCCAGGTGGGGCCGTTTGCGCTCGCGCAGCGCCGAATGCACCTGGGTCCGCGGCGGCTCGGAGGGTTTGGGCGGGGAGGGGGGCAGGGCCTGGGCCGGCTCTCAGGGAGGAAGCGCGTCGTGCGGCTTGACCCCGGCGGCGTTCCGTACCGTCGCGGATCCGGCGGCGGGAATATGGCGGCCGTAACCGGGCCAGTAACGGAGAAAGTTTCCGACGAGACTGGCCTGTGCTAGAGCGTGCGGTCTCTGGCCCTCGACTCCCCTGGAATCCCGCCTCCCCACTCCGAGTCGCAGGCTCAGCCGCAAGGGCCCTCCCTTTACCGTGCTGGCCCCAGCGCCGACTCCGAGGGTTGAGAGAGTTGGTAGCAGCGGCCGAGTCAGGTAGGTGGGCGAGGGGGTCACTGGCGAGGCGGTGAGACCTGGGCACAGTCACCGCCCAGGGCTCAGAGTGGTGCGGGCCCAAAGCTCCGCCCAGCCGGCCTCCTGGGGCGGAGGTAGGGATACCTGCCCGGAGAGAAGTTGATGGTGTGGGGTGGAGGATGGAAAGCGGGGCGCCTCTCCGTATCCCCCAGCAGTTCCCCACTGAGCTGGGTTATGGTCGACAACAGCGAGGCTTCTTCTTGGGCCTCCCACATCTTGCTAGGAGGAGGCAGAATGGAAGAAGAATTGTTATTGCTGCCCTATTGCTGAGGGATTTAGTATTCGAGGTGCCATTCTCCTTGTATGAGATGGGTCCAAAGAGTTATTATCATGAATTCATAGAACCGAAGCACTGGAATTCCCCGACCCTGGGTGCTCAGTATGTTCTTTCAGCTTTTGACACTTCCCCTAGATGGGACGGAAATAGTTTCTGAGTCTAAAGACGTTGCACGTGATATAGTGTGTCTTGGATTCCCTAGAAGTAGGACATGGAAGAGAACTTGTTGGTTTGGAGGAATTTGGATGAATTAAGTGAAGGCTGGCATAAGGCCGAGAGAGAAGCAAACCAATTAGACAACTTGTTTACTCTTTGTATATTAATACGTGCCCTATAACTGATTGGCATTGTTGTTAAATATAGTTATTTCTGCATCACTCTTTATTTCTTCAACAAGTACGTGTTGAATACCTACTTGGTGTCGAACTTTCTGCTAAACAGAAAGTACTTTCTGCTAAACAGTATTGTCTTTAATACTGGTGTACAGTATCGAAGACAGACTTTCAGAGACCTTTTGATCTAATGGGGAATGCAGATTTTAAACAGTTGATGGTCAATATTTTGCTGTTACAGAGGAAGTACATGGATCATATAAATGAGTCAAGGTGATTGCCCTAAGAAAATCATTTAAGCTCAGGCGTAAAGAGTAAAGAATAGGAGTGAGCCAGGTGTGAGGACTGGGATGGGGCCAAGAGGAGGGAAAGCAGTGCACCTGGAGAGGGAATAGCATTAGTATGGTTCAGAAAGGTATGGCTAGAATACAAGTTCAAGAGGAAGAATGGTAAGAGATGAGGCAGGAGAGTTATGCATATCCAATGAGGAGAGTGTTATAAGGCATTTTAAGGAGTTTAGACTTTGTTGCTTAGAGTGATGGGAAGCCACTGGGGGCTTTTACGTAACAGAATGATGTGACAAATTTTGGCTTTAAAAAAGATACTTCTTGGAGAAGGGCAAGAGTGGATGCAAGGAGACATTCAACCGTGAGATGATGGTGGCCAGAACTGGGATTGTGACCTTGAGGATGAAAAGAAGTAGATACATTTAAGAGGTGTGCAGGAAAAGGAGTGGACAAGACTTGGGTGACGATTACATACAGGTGGTGAAGGAGAAGAGGGTTTAGAGTAGTACATAGGATTTTATAAAACAGACTCTGGCAGTTGTTGGTTAACTTTTCTTGTATTCAGATTGACTCTTCTGTGCTCCTTTTTTATCTGCCTCTCAAGGAATTTCCCACTGAATCATTAGTGATGGCAGACCCGCTGAAAAAGTTTGCAGTGCTTTGTTTTACTCTGATTCAGGCTGTTTGTCTTTTGAAGGTCAGAATGGGAAAAGACTTTTGTAGATTAGCTGTTTAAAAATAATATTCTGTCATGTTGGTTTTGGCCTATAACAGGGTGGCTGCATATATTCCATGCTATGAATGTGCTGTACTTTATTATTTACGTGTTTTCCTTTACCTTTTTCTAAGCTTTTACCTCAGTGCAGAACCGAGCTAGTGCTTTTATTTCTGTCAGGTAGGTTAATATATATGTGTTTAAGTGTATAGTGAGAGAAGAGCCTAGGCTTGGGATTGAACATCCAAAGGATAGATTCAGAATGAAAACCCTGCAAGGAGACAGAGAGGAGAGATCAGTGAGTTAGGAAGAAAATCTGGAGTCTGGTCTTTGGAAGCTAAAGGAAGGGCAGGTTTCAGAAGGTGAAAGGAGTCAAAAACGTCAAAGGTTGTTTGAGGAATGTGCAAGATAATGAGTGAAAAGAACCCATGGGATTTAGGAATTTGCAGGTTATTTTAGAACTTGGCAGAGCAGTTTGTTGTTGTGTGGTGGAAACCACTGTTTAGTTGGTATGAGCAGTAAAGCAGTCAAATATTGGCTGTCAAGAGGACCGAAGATTGAACTTGGAAGAGGAGATGAGGATTAGTGAGGATTGTTTAGTTTTGTTTGTTGTTTCTGTTTCTGTATTTTTTTTTTTTTGGTATCATTTTTTGATTTGTTTTGTTTTGCTATACGCGGGCCTCTCACTGTTGTGGCCTCTCCCGTTGCGGAGCACAGGCTCCGGATGCGCAGGCTCAGCGGCCACGGCTCACGGCCCCAGCCGCTCCGCGGCATGTGGGATCTTCCCGGACCGGGGCACGAACCCGTGTCCCCTGCATCGGCAGGCGGACTCTCAACCACTGCGCCACCAGGGAAGCCCTGGTATCATTTTTTAAAAAGAGCTTTGCAAATGGTTGTGTCAATGGATAAGAGAAGAGTTGGAGTTTAAAGAGAGAGGAGAGAGTGTGAAGTTCTGGAAGAGGCAGAGGGGAAGGGATACGTGTGTGGCTAAAAGATGTAGCCTTAGATAGGGAAGGGACAGCCTTCCTTTCTTGAATCAGGAAATGTAGATAGAGGTGAGTTTGTGGTGTTGGAAACTCAGGTAAACTCCCTGCTGATGACTTCATTGGAGGCAAAGTCATCTGGTGAGAATTTGGTGGGAAGTGGATGTCAGAGATTTGAGGATAGGGAAAAGAGGTTTGCATAATCACAGAGAATGAGAGTGTGTTGACCAGAGAAACGTAGAACTATGTCTCATGAGTTGAGTGGCAACCATTTAGTCTGGTGTGTGATTTTTTTTCTCCAACAGTGTTCAATCATCTGAGCCCAGACTGTACCATCGACCTTTTGAGGACATATATTCCAACATATTTGTTGAATGATTATATAACACATAGAAGTAATGTTTAAAAAAATGCAATGCACTCTAGATACTATCAGTTTCTTAAGTAAAAAGATAAAACCTAAATATACCAAGGAAGATATTTTCTTTAGTGGTGTGTGGTTTCTTAAGAAATGATTGAATGAAAATGTAATTGAGGAAAAATTAGCATTCTTAGTTAATTAAATAAACTTAGCTGTAAAAAATATACATGTTGAACATGTAAATTACTAATAATACTTGGAACCTCCCAGAGACCCTAAAGCTGTCACCCGGTGACATTCTTTTCCAGCGAAATGGGTAATTAAGAGTTAATTCCAAGTTATCTCATATTTCTCTTGGGTCTTTCTTTTAGTGTCCTGCTATTAGAAAGTATAAATAAGCTGATCACAAACTAGTTACTTTTTGAGTTTTTATTGATTGAGTTCTCTATGGATATTCAGTGTGACCCTGAGCCATTGCATGGATCATTTCTTCTGAAATAGCATACTAGAAAATTTGAAGAATTATGTAGTAGATAGTTAAATCATATTTTGACTACATCATGTTTGAAGTGCAACTTGAAGGGGCACTTAAGATTGAAATAATTATCTGGGTCCTTTGACAAGTAATTGTTGTGGTAACTTTTTAAAAGTAAAATTATAGTTTTAAAAATTTACCTTACAATAAACATTGGTCAGCATTCCAACTTTACAGTTTTGACTAGAAAGGTCCAGAATTGGTTTGCTACAAAGATTGTAGGTTTGATAATCAAAGTAATTTAGTAGAGGAAAAAGTACAGAGAGAATTATGGATCAACTTTAGTGACTGAGTAACTTTAATACAGTTAAACTTCTAATAAGTTTATTAAACACTGTTAGACTAAGATTTCATCGCATTTTAGAGGTGACTGGTAAAAACATGTAGATGATTTTAGGCAGGTAGTAATGGTTGCTATTATTGGATACTGATGCTTTTCAAATTAGAGGTAATGATGAGGTCCCTTGTTTCATTTAAGAATTGAGTAGCTTTCCATTGTGCCAGACGCATCTGCTACATCTAAGCTAAGTTGAATATCTCATCTTTGCATGTTGTTGAAAAACCACATATCGGAGTAAAAATGAGTTGTGTGAATTCCTCACCATCTCTGGAAAAACAGTTTCATTGATGGTGACTTAGTCATACAATCCTAGCATAGGATGAGTAGAAAAAAATCTCCATTTTTGTTTGGATAAACTGCAGAGTTTTTAAGCCAGAGACAATTAGCATTAAGATACACACAAGTCACATTTTAAGCTGGGTTTCAGAACAAACTTTATTTCTCACTTATTCGTTATTTTGTATAAGGAAGATACATGTGAAAGGCAAATTACATAAAATTAACAACGAAATATTTTTTCTTCTTTTTAGATCACTACAAACAAACAAATTCCACCAGAGAAAATGCTGAAGTAGGAGTTACAGAAACATTGGATTTGCTGGATGAAATACAAGCAGTTAATTTTTGTAACGTGGGGAGAAAGTCCAGATTGACAGATTAATGTGTAAATCACTGCGTTATTGCTTTAGTCATTGTCTCTATTTAGCAATGACAAGACTGGAAGAAGTAAACAGAGAAGTGAACATGCATTCTTCAGTGCGTTATCTTGGCTATTTAGCCAGAATTAATCTACTGGTTGCTATATGCTTAGGTCTTTATGTAAGATGGGAAAAAACAGCAAATTCCTTAATTTTGGTAATTTTTATTCTTGGTCTTTTTGTTCTTGGAATTGCCAGCATACTCTATTATTATTTTTCAATGGAAGCAGCAAGTTTAAGTCTATCCAATCTTTGGTTTGGATTCTTGCTTGGCCTACTGTGTTTTCTTGATAATTCATCGTTTAAAAATGATGTGAAAGAAGAATCAACCAAATATTTGCTTCTAACTTCCATAGTATTAAGGATACTATGCTCTTTGGTGGAGAGAATTTCTGGTTATGTCCGTCATCGACCCACCTTACTAACCACAGTTGAATTTCTGGAACTTGTTGGATTTGCCATTGCCAGCACAACTATGTTGGTGGAAAAGTCTCTGAGTGTCATTTTACTTGTTGTAGCTTTGGCCATGCTGATTATTGACCTGAGAATGAAGTCTTTTCTAGCTATTCCAAACTTAGTTATTTTTGCAGTCTTGCTGTTTTTCTCTACATTGGAAACTCCCCAAAATCCAGTTGCTTTTGCATGTTTTTTTATTTGCCTGATAACTGATCCTTTCCTTGACATTTATTTTAGTGGACTTTCAGTGACTGAAAGGTGGAAACCCTATTTGTACCGTGGAAGAATTTGCAGAAGACTTTCTGTTGTTTTCACTGGGATGATTGAGCTTACATTTTTCATTCTTTCAGCATTTAAACTTAGAGACACTCATCTCTGGTATTTTGTAATACCAGGCTTTTCCATTTTTGGAATATTCTGGATGATTTGCCATATTATTTTTCTTTTAACTCTTTGGGGATTCCATTCCAAATTAAATGACTGCCATAAAGTATATTTTACTCACAGGGTAGATAACAATAACCTAGATAGAATCATGGCATCCAAAGGGATGCGCCACTTTTGCTTAATTTCAGAGCAGTTAGTTTTTTTTAGTCTTCTTGCAACAGCAATTTTGGGAGCAGTTTCCTGGCAGGTAAGCTTACAGTTTGTTTATTATGTCAGTACCTATGATATGTGATTAAATGCTTGCTTCAAGAGTTGAATTATTAGAATTGAAAGGTCAAGTTCCTGATTTCAGAAGTAGATGGTGGGGCACTTACTTAATTTTGTTCCTGGAATTGAAGTACTGAATGAATATTGACAGGATAATTTCATTTGCTTTCTAGCAAGAAGAACCAGAATATTAGGAATACTCAGCATGTGACATGCCTCCTACCTTCTTATTGTTCGTTAATGAAACACTCATGGATTAAAGATCCTTAGAATATTACCATTTGAAGGGTGCTTAGAGATTGTTCTTTAATTTTTTCACTTTACACACGAGGAAACTGAAAGCCAGAAAACATATCCAGAGTCACTGGTACTAGCCAGAACTAGGTTACCTAGCTTCTGTCTAGTCCATTGATCTCCTCATTACATTTCTTTTTATAGTCATTTTCCTAAGATTTTATGGAAAAGGTGATTAGTTATATAATGACATATCAGATTCTTAATTACAGATTAGATTAGAGCCTCTCCTAAGAAAGAAAAAACTAGTTTTACAATACATTTGCTTCCCACAATGTTTTTTTTTTTAAAAAAAAGGTCTTTTGTAGACAAAGACATTCAAACTATATGGCTAGAGTTTATATCTGTAGTTTATATCAGTCTTCCATTCTCTGAACATTTATTGACTATACTGTATATCAGGTACTGTACTGGTGCTGAAGATCTCGAGATGAGTAAAAAATGTCTCTGTCATTAAAGAAGGCACAATCTCTAATGGGAGGCGGAAGAGGCAAGGCACGTAAACCAATAATTATTATTACAGTGTCACAAATACTATAATTTGGGTACATCAGGTTGTGATGTAGGGCAAAAATGAAGGTGAATTTTGCTTGGTGCAGTTCTCTGCTTTGCACCAGTTGCAGCAGAGTGATTTGTCGATGTGAGTGTCTGAAGAGGAGATGTGGAGACTTGCCTGGGAATGGTACATTTTAGTCATTGTGGGCTAGGGCATGGAGCCTGTGTGGGAGTCAACCAGATGATTAAAAAAGAAAAAATCATGGGTGTTGCCTGAGGATATCTTACTCTATTTGCCAGTGCTAGGGACTATCAGAACGATGATGATGGATGAGAACTCTACCAAGAGTTCTCATTCCTCTTCCTCTCTTCTCTCCTTCCTGTTAGCTCCTTTCCCAGCCTGACTTTTTTTCATTTCCAAATCAGCCTCATTCATGCTTGACACCTTTCTAATCATCAAATCCTGAAACCAAATATTTTGTAAGTCACCAAATTCTTGTTTTCTCATACAAGTGGTCTTAAACATGGTGTGTGTACTACTGGAGATACACAGAAGCTTTCCAATGAGTCTGTCAGCAAAGATAATTTTAAGACAGTTTCCAGATTCTCACCTTCCAGTCAACTGTTTCTTAAAGTTTATCTACTTGAGATAGGTGTGGAGTGGTATCTTATTGTGATTTTAATTTGCATGTCTCTAATGACTAATGATGTTGAGCATCTTTAATGTGTGTATTAGTCATTCACTTATCTTTGCTGAAGTATCTATTCAGATCTTTTTTTGATCTAAATTGGGTTGTCTTCTTATGATTGAATTTTTTTTAACATCTTTATTGGAGTATAATTGCTTTACAATGGTGTCTTAGTTTCTGCCGTATAACAAAGTGAATCAGCTATACACATACATATATCCCCATATCTCCTCCCTCTTGCGTCTCCCTCCCACCCTCCCTATCCCACCCCTCTAGGTGGTCACAAAGCACCCAGCTGATCTCCCTGTGCTATGCGGCTGCTTTCCACTATCTGTTTTACATTTGGTAGTGTATATATGTCAATGCTACTCTTCACTTCGTCTCAGCTTACTCTTCTCCCTCCCTGTGTCCTCAAGTCCATTCTCTACGTCTGCATCTTTATTCCTGTCCTGTCCCTACGTTCATCAGAACCTTTTTTTTTTTTTTTTAGATTCCATATATATGTGTTAACTTACAGTATTTGCTTTTCTCTTTCTGACTTACTTCACTCTCTGTGACAGACTCTGGGTCCATCCACCTCACTACAAACAACTCAATTTCATATCTTTTTATGGCTGAGTAATATTCCATTGTATGTATGTGCCACATCTTCTTTATCCATTCATCTGTCGATGGACACTTAGGTTGCTTCCACATGCTGACTATTGTAAATAGAGTTGCAGTGAACATTGTGGTACATGACTCTTTCTGAATTATGGTTTTCTCAGGGTATATGCCCAGCAGTGGGATTGCTGGGTCATATGGTAGTACTATTTTTAGTTTTTTAAGGAACCTCAATACTGTTCTCCATACTGGCTGTATCAGTTTACATTCCCACCAACAGTGCAAGAGGGTTCCCTTTTCTCCACACCCTCTCCAGCATTTGTTGTTTGTAGATTTTTTAATGATGGCCATTCTTACTGGTGTGAAGTGATACCTCATTGTAGTTTTGATTTGCATTTCTCTAATGATTAGTGATGTTGAGCATCTTTTCATGTGTTTGTTGGCAATCTGTATATCTTCTTTGAAGAAATGTCTACCTAGGTCTTCTGCCCATTTTTGGATTGGGTTGTCTGTTTTTTTGATATTGAACTGCATGAGCTGCTTGTATATTTTGGAGGTTAATCCTTTGTCAGTTGCTTTGTTTGAAAATATTTTCTCCCATTCTGAGGGTTGTCTTTGCATCTTGTTTATGTTTTACTTTGCTGTGCAAAAGCTTTTAAGTTTCTTAGATCCCATTTTTTTGGTTTTTATTTCCATTTCTCTAGGAAGTGGATCGAAAAGGATCTTGCTGTGATTGATGTCATAGAGTGTTCTGCTATGTTTTCCTCTAAGAGTTTTATAGTGTCTGGCCTTACATTTAGGTGTTTAATCCATTTTGAGTTTATTTTTGTGTATGGTGTTAGGGAGAGTTCTAATTTCATTCTCTTACATGTAGCTGTCCAGTTTTCCCAGCACCACTTTTTGAAGAGGCTGTCTTTTCTTCATTGTATATTCTTGCCTTCTTTATCAAAGATAAGGTGACCATACGTGCATGTGTTTATCTCTGGGCTTTCTATCTTGTTCCATTGATCTGTATTTCTGTTTTTGTGCCTGTACCATACTGTCTTGGTTAGTGTAGCTTTGTAGTGTAGTCTGAAGTCAGGGAGCCTGATTCCTCCAGCTCCATTTTTCTTTCTCAAGATTGCTTTGGCTATTCGGGGTCCTTTGTGTCTCCCTACAAATAGTGAAATTTTTTATTCTAGTTCTGTGAAAAATGCCAGTGGTAGTTTGATAGGGATTCCATTGAATCTGTAGATTGCTTTGGGTAGTATAGTCATTTTCACAATGTTGATTCTTCCAATCCAAGAACATGGTCTATCTCTCAATCTGTTGGTATCATCTTTAATTTCTTTCATGAGTGTCTTACAGTTTTTTGCATACAGGTCTTTTGTCTTCTTAGGTAGGTTTATTCCTAGGTATTTTATTCTTTTTGTTGCAATGGTAAATGGGAGTGTTTCCTTAATTACTCTTTCAGAGTTTTCATCATTAGTGTATAGGAATGCAAGAGATTTATGTGCATTAATTTTGTATCCTGCTACTTTACCAAATTCATTGATTAGCTCTAGTAGTTTTCTGGTAGCATCTTTAGGATTCTCTGTGTATAGTATCATGTCATCTGCATACAGTGAAAGCTTTACTTCTTTTCCAATTTGGATTCCTTTTATTTCCTTTTCTTCTCAGATTGCTGTGGTTAAAACTTCCAAAGCAATGTTGAATAATAGTGGTGAGAGTGGGCAACTTTGTCTCGTTCCTGATCTTAGTGGAAATGGTTTCAGTTTTCACCATTGAGGACTATGTTGGCTGTGGGTTTGTCATATCTGGCCTTTATTATGTTGAGGTAAGTTCCCTCTATGCCTACTTTCTGGAGAGATTTTATCATAAATGGTGTTGAATTTTGTTGAAAGCTTTTTCTGCATCTATTGAGATTATCATATGGTGTTTATCCTTTGACTTGTTAATATGGTGTATCACATTGATTGATTCACATATTTTGAAGAATCCTTGCATTCCTGGGATAAACCCCACTTGATCATGGTGTATGATCCTTTTAATGTGCTGTTGGATTCTGTTTGCTAGTATTTTGTTGAGGATTTTTGCATCTGTGTTCATCAGTGATATTGGCCTGTAGCTTTCTTTTTCTGTGACATCTTTGTCTGGTTTTGGTATCAGGGTGATGGTGACCTCATAGAATGAGCTGGGGAGCATTCCTCCCTCTGCTATACTTCGGAAGAGTTTGAGAAGGATAGGTGTTAGCTCTTCTCTAAATGTTTGATAGAATTCGCCTGTGAAGCCATCTGGTCCTGGGCTTTTGTTTGTTGGAAGGTTTTTAATCACAGTTTCAATTTCAGTGCTTGTGAGTGGTCCATTTATATTTTCTATTTCTTCCTGGTTCAGTCTCGGAAGGTTGTGCTTTTCTAAGAATTTGTCCATTTCTTCAGGTTGTCCATTTTATTGGCATAGAGTTGCTTGTAGTAATCTCTCACGATCCTTTGTATTTCTGTGGTGTCAGTTGTTAGTTCTCCTTTTTCATTTCTAATTCTGTTGATTTGAGTCTTTTCCCTTTTTGATGAGTCTGGCTAATGGTTTATCAATTTTGTTTATCTTCTCAAAGAACCAGCTTTTAGTTTTATTGATCTTTGCTATTGTGTCCTTCATTTCCTTTTCATTTATTTCTCATCTGATCTTTATGATTTCTTCCCTTCTGATAACTTTGGGTGTTTTTTTGTTATTCTTTCTCTAATTGCTTTAGGTGTAAGGTTAGGTTATTTGTTTGAGATGTTTCTTGTTTCTTGAGGTAGGATTGTATTGCTATAAACTTCGCTCTTAGAACTGCTTTTGCTGCATCCTATAGGTTTTGGGTTGTCATGTCCACATTGTCATTTGTTTCTAGGTACTTTTGGATTTCCTCTTTGATTTCTTCAGTGATCTCTTGGTTATTAAGTAACGTATTGTTTAGCCTCCATGTGTTTGTATGTTTTAAAGATTTTGTCCTGTAATTGATATCTAGTCCTATAGCATTTGGTCAGAAAAGGTACTTGTTACGATTTCAATTTTCTTAAATTTACCAAGGTGTGATTTGTGACCCAAGATATTATCTGTCCTGGAGAATGTTCCATGAGCACTTGAGAAGAAAGTGTATTCTGTTGTTTTTGGATGGAATGTCCTATAAATATCACTTAATTCCATCTTGTTTAATGTATAATTTAAAGCATGTGTTTCCCTATTTATTTTCATTTTGGATGATCTGTCTGTTGGTGAAAGTGGGGTGTTAAAGTCCCCTACTATGACTGTCTTCCTGTCAGTTTCCTCTTTTATGGCCATTAGAATTTACCTTAGGTGTTGAGGTGCTCCTATGTTGGGTGCATAAATATTTACAATTGTTATATCTTCTTGGATCGATCCATTGATCATTATGTATTGTCCTTCTTTGTCTCTTGTAGTAGTTTTTATTTTAAAGTTTGTTTTGTCTGATATGAGAATTGCTACTTCAGCTTTCTTTTGATTTCCATTTGCATGGAATATCTTTTTCCATCCCCTCACTTTCTGTCTGTATGTGTCCCTAGGTCTGAAGTGGGTCTCTGGTTGACAGCATAAATATGGGTCTTGGTTTTGTATCCATTCAGCCTATGTCTTTTGGTTGGAGCATTTAATCTATTTACATTTAAGGTAATTATCGATATGTATGTTCCTATTTCCATTTTCTTAATTGTTTTGGGTTTGTTATTGTAGGTCCTTTCCTTCTCTGTTTCCTGCCTAGAGAAGTTCCTTTAACATTTGTTGTAAAGCTCGTTTGGTGATGCTGAATTCTGTTAGCTTTTGCTTGTCTGTAAAGGTTTTAATTTCTCTGTCAAATCTGAATGAGATCCTTGCTGGGTAATCTTGGTTGTAGGTTTTTCCCTTTCATCACTTTAAATATGTCTTGCCACTCCCTTCTGGCTTGCAGAGTTTCTGCTGAAAGATCTGCTGTTAACCTTATGGGGATTCCCTTGTATGTTTTTTGTTTTTTTTCTTGCTGCTTTTAATATTTTTTCTTTTTATTTAATTTTTGATAGTTTTATTAACATGTATCTTGGCGTGTTTCTCCTTGGATTTATCCTGTATGGGACTCTGTGCGTATCCTCGACTTATTTCCTTTCCCATATTAGGGAAATTTTCAACTATAATCTCTTCAAGTATTTTCTCAGACCCTTTCTTTTTCTCTTCTTCTGGGACCCCTATAATTTGAATATTGGTGCATTGAATGTTGTCCCAGAGGTCTCTGTGACTATCCTCTATTCTTTTCATTCTTTTTTCTTTATTCTGCTCTGCAGTAGTTATTTCCACTATTTTATCTTCCAGGTCACTTATCCGTTCTTCTGCCTCAGTTATTCTGCTATTGATTCCTTGTAGAGAATTTTTAATTTCATTTATTGTGTTGTTCATTACTGTTTGTTTGCTCTTTAGTTCTTCTAGGTCCTTGTTAAACATTTCTTGTATTTTCTCCATTCTATCTCCAAGATTTTGGATCATCTTTACTATCATTACTCTGAATTCTTTTTCAGGTAGACTGCCTATTTACTCTTCATTTGTTTGGTCTGGTGGGTTTTTACTTTGCTCCTTCATCTGCTGCATATCTCTGTGTCTCCTCAGTTTGCTTAGCTTACTGTGTTTGGGGTCTCCTTTTCGCAGGCTGCACGTTCGTACTTCCCATTGTTTTTGGTGTCTGCCCCTGGTGGGTAAGGTTGGTTCAGTGGGTTATGTAAGCTTTCTGGTGGAGGGGACTGGTGCCTGTGTTCTGGTGGATGAGGCTGGATCTTGTCTTTCTGGTGGGCAGGACTGTGTCCAGTGGTGTGTTTTGGGGTGTCTGTGAACTTACTATGATTTTAGGCAGCCTCTCTGCTAATGGGTGGGGTTGTGTCCCTGTCTTGTTAGTTGTTTGGCATGGGGTATCCAGCACTGGTGCTTGCTGGTTGTTGAGTTGAGCTGGGTCTTAGCATTGAGATGGAGATCTCTTGGAGCGCTCTCACTGATTCATATTACTTGGGGCCGGGAGGTCTCTGGTGGTCCAGTGTCCTGAATTCGGCTCTCCCACTTCAGAGGCTCAGGCCTGACACCCGACCGGAGCACCAAGACCCTGTCAGCCACACAGCGGTCTATCAGCCCCCTTAGAACCAGTCTGCCCTCCTGTTAGGGATTCGATATCCTGCTGGTGTTGTAGGGTCTCCTGCAGAGGCAGTGGGTGGCTGTGGCTCATCGCGGGGACAAGGACACTGGCAGCAGAAGTTCTCCTTATGATTGAATTTTAAGCGTTCTTTTTATATTCTGAATACAAGCCTTTTTATCAGATATATGATCTGGAAATGTTTTCTCCTAGTGTGTGGCTTATCTTTTTTTTTAATGATACTTTTTTGTGTGTGTGTGGTACGCGGGCCTGTCACTGCTGTGGCCTCTCCTGTTGCGGAGCACAGGCTCCGGACGCGCAGGCTCAGCGGCCATGGCTCATGGGTCCAGCCTCTCCGCGGCATGTGGGATCTTCCCGGACTGGGGCACGAACCCGTGTCCCCTGCATCGGCAGGTGGACTCTCAACTACTGCACCACCAGGGAAGCCCTTTAATGATACCTTTTGAAGAGTGCAAGTTTTCAGCTTTATGAAGTCCAGTTTGTCAACTTTTTCTTTTTTTTTTTTTGTGGTACGCGGGCCTCTCACCGCTGTGGCCTCTCCTGTTGCGGAGCACAGGCTCCGGACGCGCAGGCTCAGCAGCCATGGCTCACGGGCCCAGCTGCTCCGCGGCATGTGGCATCTTCCCGGACCATGGCACGAACCCGTGTCCCCTGCATTGGCAGGCGGACTCTCAACCACTGCGCCACCAGGGAAGCCCCAACTTTTTCTTTTATGGGCTGTGCTTTTAGGATCACATCTAAGATATTCATTGCTCAGGCCTAGGTCACAAAGATTTTTCTCCTATAGTTTTCTTCCAGTAGCTTTATCATTTTAGTTTTAACATTTAGGTATATGATCCATTTTGAGTTAATTTTTGTTATGGTATGAAGTAAGGATTTTTTTTTAATATGGCTTTCTAATTGGTCCAGCACCATTTATTGAAAAGACTATCATTTCCCTTGTTGAATTACCTTGGCACCTTTGTCCAAAATCAGTGTCTGAGCTCTCTTTTTTGTTCCATTGACCTGTATATCTATCCTTAAAACAGGACTATGCTGTCTCACAAGATATGTTCTAATTTTCTTTGCAATTTCTTCTTTGACCTATGTTAAAAGTTAAAAGTTTATTGTGTGATAGTTTAATATTTGGGGGATTTCCCACATTTTTTCTATTATTGATTTCTAATTTAATTCCAGGTGATTGGAGAACATAGTTTGTTTGATTTTAGTCTTTTATTAAGACTTGTTTTGTTGCCTGGCATGTGTTGTATTCTCGAGAATACATCGTGTTTACTTTAAAAGAGTAAGTTCCTGATGTTGTTGATTAAAGTGTTCCATAAATATCAGCTAGGTTATGTTGGTTGGTAGTGATGTTTAGGTATCTATATCCTTGTTGATTTTCTAATTCTGAGAGAGTGATATTGAAAATCTCCATTAAAATTAACTAAATTGTGTACTTCTCATTTCAATTCTTTCATTTTCTTGCCTTATGTATTTTGGGGCTCTGTTCCTAGGTGTATATACATCCTTTTTTTTTTTTGCGGTACACGGGCCTCTCACTGTTGTGGCCCCTCCCATTGCGGAGCACAGGCTCTGGACGCGCAGGCTCAGCGGCCATGGCTCACGGGCCCAGCCGCTCCGCGGCATGTGGGATCCTCCTGGCCCGGGGCACGAACCCGTGTCCCCTGCATCGGCAGGCGGACTCTCAACCACTGCGCCACCAGGGAAGCCCTATACATCTTTAATTATACCTTCTTAATGTATTGACCTTCTTATCTTTATGGTAAACAGCATAGTTGAATAGTTACAACAGTCACCTAATGGCTTGCAAAATGTAACATTAACTAGCTAGCTGTTTACAGAGTTTGCCAACTCCTGTTTTAGGCCAGTACTTCTCAAACTTTAATATACATAGGAATCGCGTGGGGATCTTGTTAAAATCCCAAAGACTGGAATTAAGTAGTTTTGGGGGAGAGCCTGAAACTCTGCATTTCCAGAAATCTTAAAAGTTATGCAGAAAGTCCTAGTCAGAAGTACACCCACTGAGTGGCAAGGTATTAATTTAGCTATTCAAGACTAATGTGTATCTATCAGAGTTTTGTATGCATTAGTTGCTGTTTGGTAACTGCTGCTTGTGGTGTAGGCATTGTGTCTTTGATGCAATTAACTTTTTTTTTTAATTGAAGTATAGTTGATTTACAATGTTGTGTTAGTTTCAGGTGTACAGCAAAGTGATTCAGTTTATGTATATGTATAATATATTCTTTTTCAGATTCATTTCCCATATAGGTTATTAAAAAATATTGAGTATAGTTCCCTGGGTTATACAGTAGGTCCTTGTTGTTTATCTATTTTATATATAGTAGTGTGTTTGTTACTGTCAAATTCCTAATTTATCCCTCCTTCCCACGTTTCCCCTTTGGTAACCATAAATTTGTTCTCTATGTTTGTGAGTCTGTTTCTGTTTTGTAAATAAGTTCATTTGTATTTTTTTAGATTCCACATATAAGTGATATCATATGATATTTGTCTTTCTCAGACTTACTTCACTTAGTATGATAATCTCTAGGTCCATCCATCTCGCTGCAAATGGCATTATTTCATTCTTTTTTTATGGCTGAGCAGTATTCCATTGTATATATGTGCCACGTCTTCTTTATCCATTCATCTCTCGGTGGACACTTAGTTCGCTTTCATGTCTTGGCTATTATAAATAGTGATGCAATGAACTTTAGGGTGCATGTATCTTATTGAATTATGGTTTATATCCTCAGGAGTGGGATTGCCAGATCATATGGTAGCTCTGTTTTCAGTTTTTTAAGACCATCATCAAAAACTCTACAAATAATAAATGCTGGAGAGGGTGTGGAGAAAAGGCAACCCTCTTACACTATTGGTGAGAATGTAAATTGGTACAGCCACTATGGATAACAGTATGATGCAATTAACTTTTTAAACTTAATTTAAAAAAAAAACATTTATTTATTTATTTATTTGGCCGTGCCAGGTCTTAGTTGTGGCACGTGGGATATTCACTGCCGAGTGTGGGATCTTTTTTTTAGTTGCAGCATTGGGGATCCTTAGTTGCACCATGTGGGATCTTTTAGTTGCAGCATGCAGGATCTAGTTCCCTGACCAGGGATTGAACCCAGGCCCCCTGCCTTGGGAGTGTGTAGTCTTAACTGCTGGACCACCAGGGAAGTCCCTAAACTTAATTTTAATTTAATCTGTGCTCTGCCGAGTGTTCGGTGAGATCATCTCAAATTCTTCCAATTAGATTTTTCTTGAACTATTTTTGCTTAACATTCCTAAATGATATTGATACTGATTAGCTTTTTAATAATCTAAACCCATTTTTCACATTTCTGTGAGAGTAATACTAAAGCGTAAAACTGATTTTCCCCTCTGTCCCATTAAAATATCCTTCAATGGATGGATTTCCACTGGAAAACTGATTGGGTGGGGGAAGACCCAATGTGGCAGGAAAAAAATGAGAAACTAAAGCCTTTTGAGTAGATCAAATAGTCAGCCATAAGTAGGATCAATGAAAGTAGAGGTAGACTGAAATCTAGAAGACTAGGTAAGAGCAAGGGATAAGGACCTGGACTAAGGTGACAGGGAAAAATTGCTGAGCTAAGGATATAACTGATAGAAGTATCAAGGGAAAAACAGATCTTGTTGAAAAGTAAAATTTATAGAGAATTTGAAATAAATTGATGAAATTTAGAGATGAAGAGTGTTTTGACATGGTATTTAGATAGTCTAAATATTAAAAAGATGTTGAGAGGCTAAAGGGAGCGGATGGGAATGTAGGATGATGGATTTCACTGAGTTAATGACCTAGTGGGCATTTGTTATTAACAAAACATTTTAGAGTAGGTTTATTTTTTAAAGTATATTTTTAGGCAGTCAAATGTACTCTCATTTTACTACCAGAAAAGTAAAACCAAACAGACACAAACATGAGACTAATCTGCCTCATGGAGCACAATGTGGTTTAGACCTTACTTCCCAAAATGGGCTTAGCCACTTTTTCTTATTTTAAGCTTTTTTGCATGTCAGTAGTTTGGGGGTTCTTTTAGTTTTACATAACTTAACAAAAATTTTTTATTAAGGAAAAATTTGCATACAGTAATATTCACCCTTTTTAGTGTACAATTCTGTGATTTTGACAAATGCATATAGTTGTATGACCACTACATTCAAAATATAGAGCAGTTCCATCACCCCCCAAAATTCCCTGCTGCCCCTTTGTAGTCAGTCCCGCTCCCAACCCCCAGTACTTGGCAACTAAACTGTTTTCTGTCCCTAAACACTTTTCTAGGGTGTCATATACATGAAATAATATAGTGTATAGCTGTTTGAGTCTGGCTTCTTTCACTTAGCATAATTCATATGAGATTCAGCTATATTGTTGTGTTATAATATCAGTTTATTCCTTCATATTGCTGAGCAGTATTCCATTATGTGGATGTCTCACAGTGTGTTCATTACTCAATGGAGGGACAATGAAATTAGTTTTTGGTGATTATAAATAAAGCTGCTGTAAACATTCATAGACAGGGTTTTGTGTTAACATAGGTTTTTATTTTACCTGGTGTGGGTTGTATGATAAACGTATGAGCCATGTTTAACTTTATAGAAACTGCCAAACTGTTTTCCAAAGTGGCTGTACCATTTTGCATTCTCACCCGCAATGTATGGGAGTTATCTCTTTGTTTTTGTTTTTTAACCATTCTTATAGGTGTGTAGTGGTAACTCATTGTGGTTTTTATTTGCTATTTCTGTAGTAGCTAAAGACGTTAAGTATCTTTTCATGTGATTACTTGTCCTGAGAATTTCAGATCTCAGCAATGTTTAAAACTGGGTTGTTTGTTTTCATGTTGTATTGAGATATAAGTCCTTTATTAGATGTATGACTTGCTAATATTTGCTCCAAGTGGCCTTTTCTCTTGTTTTCTGAAGAGCAGTTCTTAATTTTGCTATACTCTAATTTATCCATTTTTTTCTTTTATGAAATTATCTTTTGATGTCATACCTAAGAAATCTTTGACCTCATTTGAGTAGACTCTCTGGATAACCCCACATGGATAGCTTTGTTTTTTGTTAGTTTTACCGAATTTAATAACATTTTCAAAATGAGTCAGTAGTATCATTCCAAGTCATGTACATTATTAAAAAGCTGGAATTTTACCATTAACTTCTGTTGTGTTTTGTTCATAATCTTGTTCCAATTTTAAAATGCAACCTTACAGCTCTTGTTTCCTGCAGTTTGTGTTATGCTCATTGAATTTGCTACTTGCTTTCCTCTTTTGTACTTTTCTTCCTTAAATAAGTCAATAAGAAGTACTTACACAGTACCATAGCCATTTGGTGCTAGTTTTATTGCTCAGCCATAGGCTTTTCTGAAATTGATACTTGACAATTCACATAAGGATAAAAAGGGAGGAAAGTGTCCAGATACCCAAGGAAGCATACTCCATGGCTTGCTCTTTTGTTTAGGAATTTTCTCTGAAATCTTTCACATGAGATTTTATATGCCTTTCCTTGCTACCGTCATTTGCAGATTCCATGGGGTTCTGATGCAACTTTTTGGAGGAGCCCTTTGACCCAAACCAGAAAAACCATAATCACCGTTAATTTCTCTGTAGGGGAAGCACTAGCAATCACTGGGTTTGACAGATGTAACAAGACCAGTTCCATATCCAAGGAAGGGAGGGAATCCACAGATGCAGCACAGTTTCATTTCTAGCAAGATGGCTGGATCAGCCATATTATCTCACTTGACATGGGGAGCAGGGAGTTTTCAAATCTGTTGCCAAAACTAGAAGTTCACGTTTCATAATTTTTTGTTTTGTTTCATTTCTCTTCCTAAAGTTTTGAGATATTTTAGTCTAGATTAGAGGAGGGGACACTAAGTCTTTTTAGCTTGAAGTTATACTTTTAATTTGATGTTTTATGCATTCTGCCAGAACACAATGAAACAGGAGTAGATGCTTTTTTTCCCCCTAAAACAACAATAACAATGATCTGAATATTATTTTATTCATGAAACAAGAACATGAATTTCTCCTTTGCCCTGATTTTCCAGCTTAAAAAAAATTTTTTTTAATAACTGGAGATATTTTCATTTTAATAATACGGCTTACCAGTTATTAACTGTTTTTTATGTGCTATCCACCATTCTGTGTACTTTGAGTGTATTTATTTAATCCTCATGACACTCTGAGATAGGTACCATTATTATTCCCATTTTGTAGAGAAGAAACATGCTTGAGAGATTAGGAAACTTGCTTGAGGCTACACAGCTGGTGTGAATCCAGGCAGTCTGCCTTCACAGCCTTTACTCTTAACCACTTTACTTAGTTCCATGTATTTTTAGAGTTGGAAATGAGCATACAGATTATTTAATGTAACATCTCTATTTTGTCCATGGGGAGAAGTAAGATTCAACACACTGTCCAAGTTTGATTCCCATACCAGTGTTTTACCTTTATCAAGATTGTGGTCTACAAAAATTTCTATTTTTGCTATCTCTTTTGAGGCTGCTCGAAAAATATTTTTTTTCTAATGCATCTACTAGGGCCTTAACTCTATAAGATCTCCTAAATAGCAGTTGTCATTTAGATTAAAAGGTAATCATCATTTAAATTTCTGTTGTTTTGTTCATAATAACCTCATTGCAATTTATAAATGCTTCATTGTAAATTACAGCTACCATTTTATTGTACTAGACATATTTCACATATTTCTAATCTATGTAATAAGCTCATAAAATATCCCTCTTTTATAGATTCAGACTGAAAAGCTTAATTTGTTCATGTACACACAGATGGTAAATGACTATGCTAGGATTGAACCAAAGTCTAACTCCAAAGCTTGAGTCCTTTCCCCTACAATTTCTCTATTGCCTCTACTTAAAGAAATCGCTGCTTTAAAACTAACTGTAAAGTAGCTTTCCTAATGTTCTTAAAGTTCTGGAACTAAGCAAAGTTTTGGAAGTTGCCTATTGTTTCTTAAATATGGGTTTCTCACATTGAAGAGCATAATATCTCCATTTACATATTGCATTGTAACATACATTTATATATTGTGTTTCTTAGTTAGACTTCTATGTATAATATTTCCCAAACTTGGTTACTAATGTGACTCATACAAAAATATTTCTAAACAAACAATATTCATATCTCTTATGTAAATGCCAGGTTTTTTAAAAAATGAAATTCCAACATTGGATAAATAGATTTTGTTCCTATTAGCTGAGAAAGTTTTAGGATATGAAAATATTGAATCTTTTGACCATGACTTGAAAGCCCAGATGAATAGAGAATAACTAGTAACTACATTTTATGGAAAGAATATTACTTAAAGTTGTTTAATGGTCTGCTGTTATGTTCAGCTTATACCTGCTTTGAAATTTGAGCCATGTCTTAAAAGTTTGCTAGTGAGCTTAGGGTGATTTGTAGAAGCAAATGAAGAAAAGTATCTATACTTACTAGTTTTGGTCAAGTAAGTTGATCTTATTTGTTACAGGGAGTTGTTTAAAATGTATGGTGTACTCCAAGTCACAAATGACTTTTAGGTTGAAGCTGTAGAATAAAGGGTTGCAGGCCAGTAAAATTGAAGCTTTCGGAATGTGGCAAATGGACAAAACATCCTAAATTTATTTTGGCTCCCCTGGACATATTTGCCAACTGTTAAAACTGCAAATTTTTTGTATTGCCAAACTGTTCACTTTTATCTATGCTATCTTTTTTTAAATTAAATTAAATATTTTAAATTGAAGTATAGTTGATTTACAGTGTTATGCCAATCTCTCCTGTACAGCAGAGTGACTCAGTCATACACGTATAGACATTCTTTTTTATATATATTCTTTTCCATTATGGTTTATCACAAGAGATTGAATATAGTTCCCTGCACTGTACAGTAGGACGTTGTTGTTTATCCATCCTATATATAATAGTTTCCATCTGCTAATGCCAAACTCCCAGTCCTTCCCTCCCCCACTTCCCTTCCCCTTGGCAACTACAAGTATGTTATGTCTGTGAGTCTGTTTCTGTTTTTTTTAAATAAATTTTATTTATTTATTTTTGGCTGTGTTGGGTCTTCGTTACTGTGTGCAGGCTTTCTCTAGTTGTGGCAAGCAGGGGCTACTCTTCATTGTGGTGTGCAGGCTTCTCATTGCGGTGGCTTCTCTTGTTGCACAGCACTGGCTGTAGGAGTACGGGCTTCAGTAGATGTGGCACACGGGCTCAGTAGTTGTGGTGCATGGGCTCAGTTGCTCTGCAGCATGTGGGATCTTCCCGGACCAGGGCTCAACCCCGTGTCCCCTGCATTGGCAAGGGGATTCTTAATCACTGCACCACCAGGGAAGTCCCTATTTCTGTTTTATAGATAGGTTCATTTGTGCCGTATTTTAGATTCTACATGTAAGTGATATCATATAGTATTTGTCTTTCTCTTTCTAACTTCACTTAGTATGATAGTCTCTAGTTGCATCTGTGTTGCTGCAAACGGCATTATTTCATTTTTTTTAATGGCTGAGTAGTATTCCATTGTATATACGTACCACAACTTCTTTATCAATTCATCTGTCAATGGACATTTGGGTTGTTTCCATGTCTCAGCTATTGTGAATAGTGCTGCTTATGAACATTGAGGTGTGTGTATCTTTTTGAGTTATAGTTTTGTCTGGATATATGCCCAGGAGTGGGATTGCTGGATTATATGGTAATTCTATTTTTAGTTTTCTGAGGAACCTCCATATTGTTTTCTGTAGTGACTGTACCAACTTATATTCCCACTAACAGTGTAGGAAGGTTCCCTTTTCTTCACACTTTCTCCAGCATTTGTTATTTGTAGACTTTTTATGATGGCCATTCTGACATGTGTAAGGTGGTACCTCATTGTAGTTTTGATTTGCATTTCTCTAATAATTAGTGATGTAGAGCATCTTTTCATGTGCCTGCTGGCCATCTGTATGGCTTCTTTGGGGAAATGTCTGTTAAGGTCTTCTGCCCATTTTTCAACTGGGTCGTTTGTTTTTTGTTGTTGTTGAGTTGTATGGCTGTTTGTATATTTTAGGGATTAAGCCCTTGTCTGTTGCATCATTTGCAAATATTTTCTCCCATTCCGTAGTTTGTCTTTTCGTTTTTTCAGTAGTTTCCTTTGCTGTGCAAAAGCTTGTAAGTTTGATTAGGTCCCATTTGTTTAGTTTTGTTTTTATTTCTTTCGCCTTGGGAGGCTGACCTAAGAAAACATTGGTACGATTTATGTCAGAGAATGTTTTGCCTATGCTCTCTTCTAGGGGTTTTATGGTGTCATGTCTTATGTTTAAGTCTTTAAGCCATTTTGAGTTTATTTTTGTGCATGGTGTGAGGGTGTGTTCTAACTTCGTTGGTTTACATGCAGCTGTCCAACTTTCCCAGCACCACTTGCTGAAGAGACTGTTTCCCATTTTATATTCTTGCCTCCTTTGTCAAAGATTAATTGACCATAGGTGTGTGGGTTTATTTCTGGTCTCTATTCTGTTACACTGATCTGTATGTCTGTTTTTGTACCAAAACCACACTGTTTTGATTACTGTAGCTTAGTAGTATTGGCTGAAGTCTGGGAGAGTTTTACCTCCTACTTTGTTTTTATTTTCCCCTCAGGATTGCTTTGGCAATTCTGGGTCTTTTATGGTTCCATATAAATATTTGGATTATTTGTTCTAGTTCTGTGAAAAATGTCATGGGTAATATGATAGGGATCACATTAAATCTGTAGATTGCTTTGGGTAGTATTGCCATTTTTACAATATTAATTCTTCCAATCCAAGACCATGGGATATCTTTCCATTTCTTTGAATCCTCTTTTATTTCCTTTATTAATGTTTTATAGTTCTCAGCATATAAGTCTTTCACCTTCTTGGTCAGGTTTATCTCTAGGTATTTTTTTTTTTTGGTGCAACTTTAAAAGGTATATATATATATATATTTTTTTTTACATTCCCTTTCTGATATTTCATTGTTAATGTAAATAAATGAATGTTAATCTTGTATCCTGCTACTTTGCTGAATTCATTTATTAGATCTAATAGTCCTTGTGTTGAGTCTTTAGGGTTTTCTATATATAGTATCATGTCATCTGCATATAGTGATAATTTTACCTCTTTCCTTCCAATTAGGATACCTTTTATTTCTTTTTCTTGTCTGATTGCTGTGGCTAGGACTTCCAATACTACGTTGAATAGAAGTGGTGAGAGTGGGCATCCTTTTCTTGTTCCAGATTTTAGCAGGAAGGCTTTCAGCTTTTCACTGTTGAGTATTATACTACTAGCTGTGGGTTTGTGATAAATGGCTTTTAGTATGTTGAGATATGTTCCCTCTATTCCCATTTTGGTAAGAGTTTTTATCATGAATAGATGTTGAATTTTGTCAAATGCTTTTTCTGCATCTATTGAGATGATCATGTGGTTTTTGACTTTTCTTTTGCTACTGTGGTTTATTACATTGATTGATTTGCGAATGTTGAACCAGCCTAGTGAACCTGGGATGAATCCCACTTGGTTGTGGTGTATGATCTTTTTTATGTGTTGTTGGATTCGGTTTACTAATACTTTGTTGAGAATTTTAGCATCTATATTCATCAAAGATATTGGCCTGTAATTTTCTTTGTTAGTGATGTCTTTGTCTGCTTTTGGTACCAGGGTGATGGTGGCTTCATAGAATGTCTTTGGGAGTGTTCCCGCTTCATTCTTTTGGAAGAGTTTGAGAAGAATTGTTATAAGTTCTTCGTATGTTTGGTAGAATTTGCCTGTGAATCCATCTGGTCCCACACTTTTGTTTGTAGGGAGTTTTTTAAATTACAGATTCTATTTCACTTCAAATGATCAGTCTGTTCACATAATTTATCTATTTCTTCTTGATTCACTTTTGGTGGGCTCTATGTTTCTAGAAAGTTGTCCATTTCTTCTAGGTTGTCAAATTTGTTGACATATAATTGTTCATAGTATTTCCTTATGGTTTTTTGTGTTTCTGTGGTGTCAGTTGAGATTTCTCCTTTTTCATTTCTTGTTTTGTTTATTTGGGTTCTCTTTCTTCTTGGTGAGCCTGGGCAGAGGTTTGTCAATTTTGTTTACCCTTTCAAAGAACCAGCTCTTGGTTTTGTTGATTTTTTTCTGTTGTTTCTTGAATCTGTTTTTTCCTCCCTGATCTTTATTATTTCCTTCCTTCAGCCGACTTTAGGTTCTGTTTGTTCTTTTTCTAATTCTTTTAGGTGGTAAGTTAGGTTGTTTACTTAAGATTTTTCTTGTTTTTTGATGAAGGCCTCTATTGCTATGAACTTCCCTCTAAGAACTGCTTTTGCTATGTCCCATAGATTTTGTATGGTTGTGTTTTTATTGTCGTTTGTCTCAAGTTATTTTTTAATTTCCATTGGTTTTCTAGTAGCATGTTGTTTAGTCTCCACGTAGTCATTTTTTTTCTCATTTCTTTTCCTGTGGTTGATTTCTAGTTTCATGCCATTGTGGTCAGAGAAGATGCTTGAAATAATTTCTGTACTCTTAAATTTGTTGAGGTTAGTTTTGTACCCTAGTATGTGGTCAATCCTAGAGAATCTTTCATGTGCGCTTGAAAAGAATGTGTATTCAGGTTTTTTTGGATGTCATGTCCTGAAGATATCAATTAAGTCTAACTGTTCTATTGTATCATTTAGGATCTCTGTTGCCTTATTGATTCTCTCTCTGGAAGATCTGTCTGTTGATGTGAGTGGGGTGTTAAAGTCTCCTACTATTACTGTATTTCCATTGATTTCTCCCTTTATGTCTGTTATTATTTGTTTTATGTATTTGTGTGCTCCTATATTATGTGCATATAAGTTGATGAGTGTAATATCCTCTTCTTGTATTGATCCTCTTATCATTATATAGTGCTCTTCTTTATTTTTCTTCATAGTCTTTAAAGTCTATTTTGTCTGTTATGAGTATTGTAACTCCCGCTTTCCTGTCATTTCCGTTTGCCTGAAATATTTTTCCATCCCCTCACTTTCAATCTGTCTGTGTCCTTTGCCCTGAGGTGGGTCTCTTATAGGCAGTATATTGTAGGCTCTTGATTTTTATCCAGTCTGCCACTCTGTCTTTTGATTGGAGTATTCAGTCCATTGGCATGTAAGGTAATTATTGGTACATATGTATTTATTGCCATTTCAACCTTTTTTTCCAGTTGATTCTTTGTTTCTTCTTTGTTTTTCTTCTTCTTCTTGTGGTTTGATGATTTCCTTTCATTTTATGCTTGTATTCTCTTCTTTTTGGTTTTTGTGAATCTATTGTATGTTTTTGATTTGTGGTTGTGCTGTTTTTCAAGTATGTTAAACCCTTCCTATATCTGCTTGCTTTAGACTAATAATCAATATATGGCCTTTATTATGTTGAGGTAAGTTCCCTCTATGCCCACTTTCTGGAGAGTTTTTAATCATAAATGGGTGTTGAATATTATCAAAAGCTTTTTCTGCACCTATTGAGATTATCATATGGTTTTTAGTATTCAGTTTGTTGATATCACACTGATTTGCAGACATTGAAGAATCCTGGCATCCCTGGGATAAATCCCACTTGATCATGGTGTATGATCCTGTTAATGTATTGTTGGATTCGGCTTGCTAGTATTTTATTGAGTATTCTTGTGTCTATGTTCATCAGTGATACCTGTAATTTTCTTTTTTTATCATATCTTTGTCTGGTTTTGGTATCAGGGTGATGGTGGCCTCATAGGATGAGCTTGGGAATGTTCCTTCCTCTGCAGTTTTTTAGAAGGGTTTCGGAAGGATGTGTTAACTCTTCTCTAAATGTTTGAAAGAATTCACCTGTGAAGCTCTCTGGTCCTGGACTTTTGTTAGTGGGAAGTTTTTAAATCACTGTTCCAGTTTCAGTACTTGTGATTGGTCTGTTCATATTTTCAGTTTCTTCCTGGTTCAGTCTTGGAAGGTTGTACCTTTGTAAGAATTTGTCCATTTCTTTTAGGTTGTCCATTTTATTGCCATACAGTTGTTTGTAGTAGTGTCTTATGATCGTTTATATTTCTTTGGTGTCAGTTGTAACTTTTCTTTTTTCATTTCTAATTTTATTGATTTGCGCCCTCTCCCTTTTTTTCTAGATGAGTCTGGCTAAAGGTTTGTCAATTTCATTTATCTTTTTAAAGAACCAGCCTTTAGTCTCATTGATCTTTTCTATTATTTTCTTCATTTCTATTTCATTTAGTTTTTGCTCTGATCTTTGATTTCTTTCCTTCTACTAACTTTGGGTTTTGCTTGTTCTTTTTGCTCTAGTTGCTTTAGGTGTAAGATTAGGTTGTTTGTTTGAGGTTTTTCTTATTTCCTAGGTAAGATTGTATTGCTATAAACTTCCCTCGTAGAACTGCTTTCGCTGCATCCCATAGGTTCTGGATTGTCATTCTTTTGTTTTCATTTGTTTCTAGGTATTCTTTTTTGTTTCTAATTTATTTTTGTCTGCGTTGGGTCTTCGTTGCTGTGCGCAGGCTTTCTCTAGTTGTAGCAGGTGGGGGCTACTCTTTGTTGTGGTGTGCAGGCTTCTCATTGTGGTGGCTTCTCCTGTTGCAGAGCATGGGCTCTAGGCATGCGGGCTTCAGTAGTTGTGACTTGCAGGCTCAGTAGCTGTGGCTTGTGGGCTCTAGAGTGCAGGCTCAGTAGTTGTGTTGCAGGGGCTTTAGTTGCTCCGTGGCATGGGGGATCTTCCCAGATCAGGGCTTGAACCCGTGTCCCCTACATTGGCAGGTGGATTCTTAACCACTTCACCACCAGGGAAGCCCATGTCTCCAGGTATATTTTGATTTCCTCTTTTTCTTTCTTCAGTGATCCATTGGTTGTTTAGTAGCATAGTGTTTAGCCTCCACGTGTTTGTGTTTTTTACCTTTTTTTCTTATAGTTGATTTTTAATCTCATAGCGTTGTGCTCAGAAAAGATGCTTGACATGATTTCAGTTTTCTTCAATTTACCGAGGCTTGCTTTGTGACCCAGTATGTGATCAATCCTGGATAATCTGCTGCTTTTGGATGAAATGCTCTATAAATATCAATGCAATCATCTGGTCTAATATGTCATTTAAGGCCTGTGTTTCCTTATTGATTTTCTACATGGATTATCTGTCCACTGATGAAAGTGGGGTGTTAAAGTGCCCCACTATTGTGTTCCTGTTGAGTTCTCCTTTTATGGCTGTTAGCACTTGATTATTTATTGAGGTGCTCCTATGTTGGGTTCATATATATTTACAACTGTTATATCTTCTTCTTGGATTGATCCCTTGATCATTATGTAGTGTCCTTCTGTGTCTCTTGCAACAGTCTTCATTTTAAAATCTATTTTGTCTGATATGAAAATTGCTACTCCAGCTTTCTTTGAATTCCATATGCATGGAATACCCTTTTCCATCCCTTCACTTTCAGTCTGTATGTGTCCCTAGATCTGATGTGGGTCTCTTGTAGACAGCATATATCTATGTCTTGCTTTTGTATCCATTCAGCCAGTCTACGTCTTTTGGTTGGAGCATTTAATCCTTTTACATTTAATGTAATTATCAATATGTATGTTCTTATTGCTGTTTTGTTCATTGTTTTGGATTTGTTTTTGAAGGTCGGTCTTTTTTCTTCCCTTTTTCTTTATTCTCTTTTTACTTGATGTCTATCTTCAGGATTTCTTTTTCTTTTTTTTTTCGCGGTACGCGGGCCTCTCACTGTTGTGGCCTCTCCCGTTGTGGAGCACAGGCTCCGGATGCGCAGGCTCAGCAGCCATGGCTCACGGGCCCAGCTGCTCCATGGCATGTGGGATCTTCCTGGACCGGGGCACGAACCCGCGACCCCTGCATCAGCAGGCGGACTCTCAGCCACTGTGCCACCAGGGAAGCCCTGCTTTTTCTTTTTTGTGTGTGTATCTATTGCAGATATTTGGTTTGTGGTTCCCATGAGGTTTTGATATAGCAGTCTATATATGTACAATATTGTTTTAAGTTGCTGGTCTCTTACTAATTTCCAGTGCATTTCCAATATCCTGCATTTGTACTCTTCTCTTCTCACGATTTCTGGTTTTGATATTATATTTGTGTGGGGGGTGATTTCCTACCTTTGTTTTATGTTTGCCTTTACCAGTGAGCTTTCCCACTCATAATTTTCTTGTTTCTAGTTGTGGCCTTTTCTTTTTTACCTAGAGAAGTTCCTTTAGGATTTGTTGTAAAGCTGGTTTGGTGGTGCTGAATTCTCTTGGGTTTTGTTTGTCTGTAAAGCTTTTGATTTCTCCATTTAATCTGTCCAAGGGCCTTGCTGTGTAGAGTATTCTTGGTTGTAGTTTTTTTCCCTTTCATCACTTTAAATATATCATGCCACTCCCTTCTGGCCTGCAGAGTTTCTGCTGAAAAATCAGCTGAAATGGGCATTCGCTTGTATGTTATTTGTTGTTTTTCCCTTAATTGCTTTTAGTATTTTTTTCTTTGTGTATAATTTTTGTCAGTTTGATTACTATGTGTCTCAGTGTGTTATTCCCTGGGTTTATCTTGTATGGGACTCTGCACTTCCTGGACTTGAGTGTTTCCTTTCTCATGTTAGGGAAGTTTTCAGCTATAATCTCTTCAAATATTTTCTCAGACCCTTTCTCTCTCTCTTCTCCTTCTGGATCCCTTTAATGCAAATGTTGGTGTGTTTAATATTGTCCCAGAGGTCTCTATAGACGGTCCTCCTTTCTTTTCATTCTTTTTTCTTTATTCTGCTCTGTGGCAGTGATTTCCACCATTCTGTCTTCCAGCTCACTTACTCGTTCTTCTGCCTCAGTCATTCTGCTATTGATTCCTTCTAGTGTATTTTTCATTTCACTTATTGTATTGTTCATCTCTGTTCTTTAAATCTTCTAATTCTTTGTTAAACATTTCTTGTATCTTTTTGATCTGTATCTCCAATATTTTTCTGGGTTGTTGGATCATCTGTACTATCATTACTCTAATTTCTTTTTCAGGTAGGTTGCCTGTCTCCTCTTCATTTGGTTGTTCTTACGGGGTTTTAATCTCATTCCTTTGTCTGGAGTATATTTCTCTGCCTTCTTATTTTGTCTAACTTTCTGTGTTTGTGGTCTCCTTTCCACTGGCTGCAGGATCGTAGCTCCTCTTACTTCTGGTGTCTGCCCCCTGCTGGGAAAGTTTGGTCCTGTGGCTTTTGCAAGCTTCCTCGTGGGAGGGACTGGTGCCTGCCCACTGGTGGGTGGAACTGGGTCTTGTCCTTCTGCTGGGCAGGACCATGTCTAGGGGTGTGCTTAGAGGTTGCTGTGAGCTCAGTACAGCTTTAGGCACGTTGTCTGCTGATGGATGGGGCTGTGTTCCTATCCTGATGGTTGTTTGGCCTGAGGCATTCTGGCACTGGAGCCTGTAGGCTGTTGGTTAGGACTAGGTCTTGATACCAAACTGGTGATGACCTCTGGGAGAACTCATGCTGATCAGTATTCTCCGGGGCCTCTGCCATCAGTGTTCTTGCTCCCCCTCCCCACTGTTTAACCACAGCTGACCCCCATCTCTGCCAGAGATCCTCCAAGTCTCATAGGTAGGTCCAGCCCAGGTTCCTATGGAGTTACTGCTTTGTGCTGGGTCCCAGTGTATGTAAAACCTGTGTGCACCCTCCAAGAGTGGAGTCTGTGTTTCCCCCACTCCTCTGGAGCTCCTACACTCAAGCCCTGCTGGCCTTCAAAGCCAAATGCTCTGGGGGTTCCTCCTTCTGATGCCAGACCCTCAGGCTGGGGAGCCGGACATGGGGCTCAGGACTTTCACTCTTGTGGGAGAACCTCTGCAGTATAATTTTCCAGTTTGTGGGTTGTTCACCTGGCAGGTATGGGATTTGATAATGTCACAAAAGCACTCCTCCCATCATCTTGTTGTGGATTTTTCTCCGTCTTTGGATGTAAAATATCTTTTTTGGTAGGTTCCAGTCTTTTTTGTTGTTGGTTGTTCAGCAGTTAGTTGTGATTTTGGTATTTTTATGGGAGGAGGGGGGCTCAAGTCCTTCTACTCCGCCATCTTTTCCAAAATAGAGGGGCAGCTTTTAGTTTGGATGCTTGCTGTCTCTTTCCTCAGCGTGTGCTGGCCTTTACCTTTTTATGTGGGGTGTGCGGGTTCAGCGGCCCTTGTGCACTCACAGGACAGTGGGGGCAGGGCTTGGCACCTGCTTGGGGGGTCTCCTGTGGGTGGCTGCTATCCGTGCACTCCTGGGATAGTAAGGGCAGCCTGCTTTTAGGTCTCATAGTGGCGACCTGTGCCCACCTCTGGAGCCCAGGATGGCAGTGATGACTTGCACACCACCACCCCCTCCCACCAACAGCTCCTGTGGGCGGTGTCCTGTTGCCTGGGAGCACTCACAGGGAAAGGAGCTCTTAATGGTGGTCCCACCCCTCTCCCCTTCCACCCCCAACAATGGCACCTTGCCTCTGTGGCAGGCCCTGGCTTCTTCTGAGTACCCCCTCTGTTGCCACAGTCTAGCCTCTTCAGGCTGTCTCCATGCAGCCAACCCTGGTCCCTTCCCTGGGTCTGACCCCTGAAGCCTGTACTTCAGCACCTAGCCCCCACCCTCACCAACAGCTGAGCGTCTCAGGCGGGGGAGCACAGGGTGGCACTGATGACCTTCTGTGCAGGTGACTGTTTTGCCTTCTGCAAACCTGTTGCTGCGCTCTCCTCCTAGGCTCCAAAGCTCCCCTCCATCCAGGCTGATTTCCCTACCAGTGAGGGGACTCCCCAAAATTCAGGAACCTTTTCTCATTCACAGCTCCCTCCCTGGGGTGCAGGCCCTGTCCCGATTTCTTTCTTTTTCGTTTTCCTTTTGTCCTACCCTGTTACATGGAGGTTTTCTTGCCCTTTGGGAAGTCTGAGGTCTTCTGCCAGTGTTCAGTAGATGTTCTATGTGAATCGTTCCACTTGTAGATGTGTTTTTAATGTTTTTGTGGGGGGGAAGGTGAGCTCCCTGTCCTACTTCTTCACCATGTTGATCACCCCACCAATAATTATTTTATATAAATGGCTGACATAATTTGAATGTACAGTCCTCCCTCGGTATCCACAGGGGATTGGTTCCAGTACCCCCTATGAATACCAAAATTCGCAGTTGCCCAAGTCCCTTATATTTATGGTGTAGTACAGTTGGCCATCCATATCTAAAAGTTCCCTGTCCACTTTTATGTGAATAAGGGTTTAATTGATCAAAGCATTTTCTATTATAATGGAGCAACATATGTAATAGAAGGTATAGGAATTGAAAAGAAAATAATGAAATTATCAATATTTGTAGATAAGATGATTACCCGTTAAACCTAAGAGTTAACTGAAAAAGCAGTTGAAGTTGCTGTAGTAATAGTTGTGAGAATTGTTGCATCTTTTAAGTTGTAAGCTATGTCAAAAAATGGTAATTGTGCTCACTGATAGTTATCATTAACCCAACCAATATACAAACTATGTGAATTCTCTTGGACATACATAAGTCGTATGAGAAGAAATGGTGTTTATAGTGGAAATATATTTTTTAATATGTACATTACGTCCTTTAACGAATTTGCCTCCTGACATTGTATCCTATTAGTGATCCAACCTGGATTAAGTGGTCAAACCTGGATTAAGATATGTAGACTGTTAATAACCCCCAGCATCCTGGAAGAAACAAACATCCTCTTGGAGAAGGTATAATTATCCTAGGTCCGAAATTAATCATATAATAGTTTTTTTGCATACAGTGTTCAGCTCATAAATATAACCAGATACACACACACACACACACACACACTCACATGGCATTGAAAGCAAGAAGCAGCAGAACCAACAGACGATAGGCAGACCAAAAAGTCTTGAGATATTGGAATTATCAAACAAAGAAAGCCATCATACTTAGCAAGTTGAAAAAAAAGCAAAGATAATACATAATGGTAGGAAGTTAGAAATTGTAAGAAAGTGACAAGGCAGATTTGAAAAAGAACTAGACAAGTTTTAGAATCAGAAAATAAAATATCTGAAATTCATTCAATGTGCTAGTTTAACAGATTAGACAAATGAGAAGTGAGCATTAGTGAACTGGAAAATATAGTTCAGATGAAGCTATGAAAGAAGGAGCTTAAAGAGGAAAAATAGAGAAAATACTATACAGAGAAAAAGATAAGACTCATTGAGGATACAGAGAGATATCATCTGTGTTTTACTGGAGTCCCAGAAATAAAGGAGGAAATGTAGGCAAAAGGAAATATTTGAAAGGATAGACAGATAGGCCAGTGGGACATAAGAGTATAAAAGTAGATATCAGAATACTTGATTTATGACAAAGATGGCACAGTAATGTGGAATGGTTGAGATTTTCAATAATTAGTAATTAGATAATTGGGTGTTCACATAAAAAACTTAATTTGGACTGTTATTATAAAAATAACTACATTTGGATTATAGACCTAAAAGCAAAGTGCAAAACAACAAAGCCTTTAGAGGATAATGTACAATACCTTCTTGACTTTTAGGTGGGTGGAGAAGATTTAACAAGACACAAAATGACTACGTTACACTTAAGAACTTAAGTTAAGCAAAAAACAGCATTAACAGTCACAGAGGGAAAGGTATTTGCAATACAATCAACTAAAGACTTTTTTTATACATCTTTATTGGAGTAATTGCTTTACATTACTTAATTACTTTACATTACATTAATTAATTGCTTGACAATGTTATGTTAGTTTCTGCTGTACAACAAAGTGAATCAGCTATATGTATACATATTACCCATATCCCCTCCCTCTGGAGCCTCCCTCCCACACTCCCTATTCCACCTCTCTAGGTCATCACAAAGCACCGAGCTGATCTCCCTGTGCTATTTGGCTGCTTCCCACTAGCTATCTATTTTACATTTGGTAGTATATATAAGTCCATGCCACTCTCTCACTTCGTCCCAGTTTACCCTTCCCACTGCCTGTGTCCTCAAGTCCATCTTTATTCCTGCCCTGCCACTAGGTTCATCAGTACCATTTTTCTAGATTCCATATATATACATTAGCGTACGGTATTTGTTTTTCTTTTTCTGACTTACTTCACTCTGTATGACAGACTCTAGGTCTATCCACCTCACTACAAATAACTCAGTTTCACTTTTTATGGCTGAGTAATATTCCATTGTATATATGTGCCATATCTTCTTTATCCATTCATCTGTCGATGGACACTTAGGTTGCTTCCATGTCCTGGCTTTTGTAAATATGCTGCAGTGAACATTGTGGTACATGTCTCTTTTTGAATTATGGTTTTCTCAGGGTATATGCCCAGTAGTGGGATTGCTGGGTCATATGGTAGTTCTATTTGTAGTTTTTTAAGGATGTCCATACTGTTCTCCATAGTGGCTATATCAATTCACGTTCCCGCCAGCAGTGCAAGAGTGTTCCCTTTTCTCCACACCCTCTCCAGCATTTATTGTTTCTAGATTTTTTGATAATGGCCATTCTGACTGGTGTGAGGTGATACCTCATTGTGATTTTCATTTGCATTTCTCTAATGATTAGTGATGTTGAGCATCTTTTCATGTGTTTGTTGGCAATCTGTATATGTCTTCCTTGGAGAAATGTCCATTTAGGTCTTGTGCCCAGTTTTGGATTAGGGTTTTTTTTTTTTGATATTGAGCTATATGAGCTGCTTGTATATTTCGGAGATTAATCCTTTCTCAGTTGCTTCGTTTGCAAATATTTTCTCGCATTCTGAGGGTTGTCTTTTCGTCTTGTTTATGGTTTCCTTTGCTGTGCAAAAGCTTTTAAGCTTCATTAGGTCCCATTTGTTTATTTTTGTTTTTATTTCCATTTCTCTAGAAGGTGGGTCAAAAGGATCTTGCTGTGATTTATGTCCTAGAGTGTTCTGCCTGTGTTTTCCCCTAAGAGTTTTATAGTGTCTGGCCTTACATTTAGGTCTTTAATCCATTTTGAGTTTATTTTTGTGTATGATGTTAGGAAGTGTTCTAATTTCAGTCTTTTACATGTAGCTGTCTAGTGTTCCCAGCACCACTTATTGAAGAGGCTGTCTTTTCTCCATTGTATATTCTTGCCTCCTTTGTCATATAGGTGCATGGGTTTATCTTTGAGCTTTCTATCCTGTTCCATTGAGGTATATTTCTGTTTTTGTGCCAGCACCATACTGTCTTGATTACTGTAGCTTTGTAGTATCGTCTGAAGTCAGGGAGGCTGACTCCTCCAGCTCCCTTTTTCTTTCTCAAGATTGCTTTAGTTATTGGGGTCTTTTGTGTTTCCATACAAATTGTAAAATTTTTTGTTCTAGTTCTGTGAAAAATGCCATTGGTAATTTGATAGGGATTGCATTGAATCTGTAGATTGCTTTGGGTAGTAGAGTCATTTTCACAATGTTGATTCTTCCAATCCAAGAACATGGTATATCTCTCCATCTGTTTGTATCCAACTAAAGACTTTTATCTAAAATATACTGAGAGCAAAATAAAACTGTAAATCAGTGACAGAAAGGCAGCCCCATGGCAAAATGCTTCACCAAAGATGAAACCAAAATGATCAAAGGTATTTAACATAAGTAATAATCAGAGAACTCCATACTTATTCTGGGTTTGTTTATCATAGGGGAAAACTAAAAGGAATCTAAATACAACAAATAGGAAATCAGCTAATTAAAATTTTATAAATATGATAGTAATGCCATTTGATATTTACAAATAATTTAGAATTACATTAATGAGCTTTAACATATTAAAAAGTTTGCAGAACATTATATATCATTGCACTTTGGTAAGAAACTAAGTATTTGTGAATATTTATATATATTATATGATGTCTGAACATATTTTAAAAAGTTAGCTGTGTGTGGATGATGGTACTTGGAATTATTCTAATCATAGTTTTACTCATTTGTATTTTCTATTGTTTCTAAATTGAGCATGTACTGTATTATTTATGTAACTGATAACACATAATGTACCAAAAATAGGGCATTATATCCATTTTTCCATTATCGGAGTCAACTTTATTTTTTTATTGAAATTCTGATCAAATGAACCACTTCTTAGTGTTAGAAAACTGTATTCATGCACATAGACACATAACTGTGTAATATGTGCAGTAGCAACACAAAAAATGTGGGATACTATCCGTATTGTAAAAATATAGGTCAGTTCTGAGTGACTCATCCTTCCTTTTTCTTTTCATTTAAATGGGTCCTTTAATTTTTTGTTTGTTTGTTTCTTTTAATTGCAAATACTACTTAAATCTTGTCTTCTCTTAATATGTCTCCTGCCTCCCTTTTTCCATTCTGTTTTTAGGCTGCTTAAATGTCTTCAATATATGTCTTTATATGTATGTATATATATATATATATATATATATATATACACACTTTTTTTTTAGTTTTGAATTTATAGTCTAGAGCTTTTCAAAGGAAAAGTTTGTTATAAGTTTAATTTAAGAATGGAATTCATTTTGATAGCTTTAAGGAACTTACAGTTTAAGATTTTCTCTTAATTTCTGGACATTTCACAGGGGAAAAAAAAGCCCTTTCTAAAGTACCTTTTCTGATAAAGTAAATGAGTGTGTTATTTGTAAAATGATTTAGAACATGTGGGTTTTAACAGGAAAGGATTTGTTTTCTGGCTTTTTCTCTGTCATATCAAGGGTGTGGTTATATTTTTGTTTTGTTTTTTAGTTTGAGTGGGATGTTACTTGACATCCCATCATAAAAATACAGCACATCATAAAAATGTGGTGTGCTGTATTTGTTTTGCCATGACTTCCAAGCAGCTTAGAGATAAATTTAGGGTTCATTGCTTATCCATGTATACACTTGTCTCTTTCAACTTATAACAATTTTTAGGTCATTAATTATCCTTTTTATCCTTTTTGGAAGTAGAGGCAAAAAATGAATATGCATTTATATAAATATATATACATATACACATATATAAGTTCAGTCACACACTCTATGTAAACATGATGTTTTAAATTTTTTTTAGCCAACAAATGGAATCTTCTTGAGCATGTTTCTGATTGTTTTGCCATTGGAATCTATGGCTCATGGCCTCTTCCATGAATTGGGTAACTGTTTAGGAGGAACATCTGTTGGATATGCTATTGTGATTCCCACCAACTTCTGCAGGTACAGTAACCTAGTATAATAAGTAATAGCTACTTGATTCTTAATATTTTGCTAATATTGGTATAAGATGATAGCTCATTTTTTCAAAACTATAATATTCTCAAAGTATAATACTCTTGCTTTTTTATTTTCCATTTATCCCAAATGTTTAAAAACCTTTATCTACTCTGAGTAATAATATAATCTTCAGGGTTCAATGAAAATTTTATTTTTGATAAATGTGATTAGCTTATATTTTAGCTAAAAATCATAAAATATGAATGGATTTTCATAAAATATGAATGGATTTTCTAAGTAAAGTTCCTGCCCTTTCTTTAGAGAGGGATATCTTGTTTAAGAAAATGTGAAACAACATGGTGAAGTATAATAGAATGTACACTGGACCTCAGCGTCCTAAATTCTAGTTCTGTGTTACTTTAGGCAGATCATAACTTCTCTGGACCTCAGTGTCTTTATCTAAAATGCAAACAATACCATTCTGCCCATATAGAGAAATGTTATGAAGAGCAAATGAGACTATAAATGTAAAAACACTACTAGAAAGTGTCATACAAATACCACGAATTCAAAAACATTGGCAGTGAAGTTAAGTATTTGATTGCAGTTTTATTTGGAAATATTTTTGACCCCAAATGTATGGCAAACCTGTTTCAGTCTGTAAATACTGCCAAATTTTAGTTTTTCTTTTGTAGTTAAGTACCTTTGAAGTAGAAAAAAATAGTTCCTTGCCATTAATGAATTCTGTTGACCAAGCAGTCATCATACTTTCCTTGGCCAGGGGTAGGAGAGGGCTTGAAATGAAGTTTTTATCTGATTTCAAATATTTGACATAAAAACACATAGTAAATATTTCCTCCATATTAAAGACTTGATATATAAGTTGAAGATTCTCATGAGAAGTAAAAGAAATACGTTTAGAAGGATCACATAAAGTAAGATGTGACAACTCTGCGGGAAGAATATGTGGAAATAGTAATTTGCACAGTTAGATTTTTATTGTTATAATTTTTGATTATGCGTTGCTTTATTCTTTTGTTGTTTTGTGGCTGTTAAATGATACAGATAGAGACAAAATGTTTTGTTCTTTTAATGAAAACTTTTATAGAATTAATAGAATAGTATTGATAATACATGAAGCAAAATATAAAGTTTTCACAATTCCTACTAGAAGTCTCTTTTCTGGATAAGAGTTATGATTTTTTTCTCCTTCAATATTGATTTGATTATGCTAGTTTTAAGACTTGGTTTATTATCTTTACTAAAGTACCGTTTTACATGTATTCCAGGATCAGGTCTAAGTCTTCAGTTAGTATTCAGTAGTATATAAGGCAGTGGACCTAAATAGTAATAATTTTTTAAAATAAATTTATTTATTTTATGTATTCATTTTTGGCTGCGTTGGGTCTTCGTTGCTGCACCTGGGCTTTCTCTTGTTGAGGCGAGCAGGGGCTACTCTTTGTTACAGTGCGCAGGCTTCTCATTGCGGTGGCTTCTCTCATTGCAGAGCACGGGCTCTAGGTGTGTGGGCTTCAGTAGTTGCAGCGCGTGGGCTCAGTAATTATGGCTCACGGGCTCTAGAGCGCAGGCTCAGTACTTGTGGCACATGGGCTTAGTTGCTCCGTGGCATGTGGGATCTTCCCAGACCAGGGCTCGAACTCATGTCCCCTGCATTGGCAGGTGGATTCTTAACCACTGTGCCACCAGGGAAGTCCATAATAATTGTTTTAAAATGTCATTTATTAAAAGGTAAGTTCTATCATTTATGTACCTTAAGTTAGTAAAACTTGAACACAACTTTATAAAGACTATCTTTTTCAACACAGAAATTAAATATATAATTTAAAATATCACTTCCAGATTTTGTTAAAATTTTTTTCTCAAAAAAGTACTTTCATTATTGTCCCCACCCAGGTATTCTTGAAACATTTTGGGGGTAGAATTAGTACAGTCTTGCTTTTTAAAGTTTTGTTTAATATCTGTCATTTGGTAAGAAAATATGAATAAAGAATGAAGAGTAGTACTAGCTACATTTGGAGATATTCTCCCAGCTTCCAGTTTTATTGATAAGAAATATAATTTTTAGAAACTAGGCTTTGATTTTCCAAACTTAATTCTTATCACTGTAGAAAATTTAGGAAAGATGTTTTTCTTAAAAAAAAATCCTTCCATTTAATTAGCCACTTATGATTCTTAGATAATTTATTATAAATGAAGAATAGGAATGTGACATAGAATGAACACTTCATAAACACTAAAATGATCTTTTTTTCTCCTTCTTCAGTCCTGATGGTCAGCCAACACTTCTTCCACCAGAACATGTACAGGAGTTAAATTTGAGGTCTACTGGCATGCTCAATGCTATCCAAAGGTTTTTTGCATATCACATGATTGAGACCTATGGATGTGACTATTCCACAAGTGGCCTGTCCTTTGATACTCTACATTCCAAACTGAAAGCTTTCCTTGAACTTCGGACTGTGGATGGACCTAGACATGATACGTATGTTTTGTATTACAGTGGGCACACCCATGGTACAGGAGAGTGGGCTCTTGCAGGTAAATCCACCTCTGGCAGTTTCACTATTGTAAAAATATGCCTATTCGTGGAAATCTGTCCTTCACACTGAAACATTAAGTTTCCAAATTCTCAGTTTTCCACTTCACAGATTACCAAGTATACATATGACTGTTTTGTTTGCCTTTTCTCTGGCATACTTGTTTAGCATAATTTTAGTAATCTCTAAAGGTTTTGAAAATTATGTTTTGTGTTGATTGGAAGAAAAAAATCTGACTGCTTGATCTAAGACTTATAATTAGTTTCCCTTTAAAGTATTTTCAGAATTATTAAATGTAGTTACATTTTTCAGAAGCTGATTAACTTATTTGACTAATACTTGTAAGTCTTTAAGGTGTTATAGGATGCTGATTTCAGTAGTTCTTCATATATGCAGTTTTATTTATGTTAGAAAGCTCACCATAGTTTTAAGCAGCAGGTGATATGATATGGTTGGAGTAGTGCTTAGGTCAGTGCATGGTCCTCATTTGCCCCAACAGTGTTGTTTGAGGCAAGTTACTCTGTTTCAGTTCTCTCATCTGTAAATAGAAGGGGTAATATTAAGTCTCCTTGCCAAGGGAGAAATGAGACCCTATAAGTCAAAGGCTTTGTTTTATGAATTACTTGCTTAGTGCCTGGAAGAGAGTCTGGCATCTAGTAGGAGATCCTTAAGTAATATAGATAGATGGATGAAATCACTGAATGAATCACGAAAAAAGGTAATTTCTTATTTTAGATTAGAAATAGTTTTTAGATTTAATTATATCCTACTTTTTTTCTATAAAATATTTCAGATGTTTTACACCATGAACACAAACAATAAAATAATCATAAAATATAAGTAGAAAACGATATTCAGATCAAAGAAAAATATAAAACAAAAGTATTATGGAAGGACAGAGGTAGAGCGCCAATACAAGAACTCCAGAAGAAAGGAAATAAACTCAAGGTTAAAGGAGACACGATTTCAAACCATCATGGTCTCACTAATTTCATGCCAGATTGGTTTCCAGGGTTTTATTATAAATACATTTTTTGGTTTTGCAAATAAATATTGAATAATTCAATGGCTGTCTAGAAGGAGTAAAGGCAAACGAATACTTACTGAGCACATTTGAAGCACAGCTACTATGCTTGGTACTTTATACACATTATTAGATTTAATCTTCACTTGAAATTTCTTGAAGTAAATACTATCACCTCTATCTTCATTTTTCAGAGGATGAAATGAAAGCTGAAAGTGGTTACATAACTTATCTATAGTCATACTACTACTAAGTGGTGGAATCATGATTCAAGCCCAGATCTCCCTGACCCCTAAAATCTTCCCCCTATTGTACCATGTTGCTGCCAAAGATGAAAACCATGAAGATACAGAAATGGAATGTTCTGGTTCAGTAGATATTTTTGTTAGCATGGTTCACCCATTTTCAAAATACTGTAATATAGAAGAAGCTAGTCAACATTAAAACTACTTCAGTATAATGGTTTATAAAATCATTTACTTGACCTATACTTTTTAATAACTGTGTAAAATAACTTTTTAATTTTTATGGCTATTTCAAGTTCAGGTAAAGTATAGCATTCTGTGTACTTCAGAGCACAAAAGAAAAAGTTCTAGTCTGTTCAAAAATCTTTACAGAAATATATTTCAGACCCCAAAACAGGGATTGATTATTGAAAACTACTGCAGTGCTTATAATAATAACCTCTTCCCTAAGCAAATGGGTCGAAAAAGGCATAATTTTGGTGGCCATGCATATATCCTTAGTAATTTTTAAGTTTTAAAAGAAAGTAATTTAAGAAGCAAACATGTTGTATGTTTCCATGAAGGATTTATTACTTAATGTAAACATTTTGCCAAAAGTTTGCATTTTTCTTAAGTCCTTTAAAATTTATCTCAAGCATTTTTTAAAAAGTGGCTTTGGAAATAAGTTCTAGATGTTCAGTTTACTGATTTTTTTGTTTGTTTTTAGTTTACTTTTGTGTATGGTGTTAGGGAGTGTTCTAATTTCATTCTTTTACATGTAGCTGTCCAGTTTTCCCAGCACCACTTATTGAAAAGACTGTCTTTTCTCCATTGTATATCCTTGCCTCCTTTGTCATAGATTAGTTGACCCTAGGTGCGCGGGTTAGCTCTGGGCTTTCTATCCTGTTCCATTGATATAAATTTCTGTTTTTGTGCCAGTACCATATTGTCTTGATTACTGTAGCTTTGCAGTATAGTCTTAAGTTGGGGAGGCTGATTCCTCCAGCTCTGTTTTTTTCCCTCAAGAATGCTTTGGCTATTCGGGGTCTTTTGTGTCTCCATACAAATTTTAAGATTTTTGGTTCTAGTTCTGTAAAAAATGCCATTGGTAATTTGATAGGGATTACATTGAATCTGTAGATTGCTTTGGGCAGTATAGTCATTTTCATAGTATTGATTCTTCCAATCCAAGAACATGGTATATCTCTCCATCTGTTGGTATCATCTTTAATTTCTTTCATCAGTGTCTTACAGTTTTCTGCATATAGGTCTTTTGTCTGCCTAGGTAGGATTATTCCTAGGTATTTTATTCTTTTTGTTGCAGTGGTAAATGGGGATGTTTCCTTAATTTCTTTCAGATTTTTCATCATTAGTGTATAGGAATGCAAGAGATTTCTGTGCATTAATTTTGTATCCTGCAGCTTTACCAGATTCATTGATTAGCTCTAGTAGTTTTCTGGTGCCATCTTTAGGATTCTCTATGTATAGTAGTATCATGTCATCTGCAAACAGTGACAGTTTTACTTCTTTTCCAATTTGTATTCCTTTTATTTCTTTTTCTTCTCTGATTGCCGTGGCTAGGACTTCCAAAACTATGTTGAATAATAGTGGTAAGAGAGGACATCCTTGTCTTGTTCCTGATCTTAGAGGAACTGCTTTCAGTTTTTCACCATTGAGAATGGTTTGCCTTTATGATATATGGCATTTATTATGTTGAGGTAGGTTCCCTCTATGCCCACTTTCTGGACAGTTTTTATCATAAATGGGTGTTGAATTTTGTCAAAAGCTTTTTCTGCCTCTATTGAGATGATCATGTGGTTTTTATTATGCAATTTGTTAATATGGTGTATCACATTGATTTGCATATATTAAAGAATCCTTGCATCTCTGGGATAAATCCCACTTGATCATGCATGGTGTATGATCCTTTTAACATGTTGTTGGATTCTGTTTGCTAGTATTTCGTTGAGGATTTTTGCATCTATATTCATCAGTGATATTGGTCTGTAATTTTCTTTTTTTGTAGTATCTTTGTCTGGTTTTGGTATCAGGGTGATGGTGGCCTCATAGAACAAGTTTGGGAGTTTTCCTTCCTCTGCAATTTTTTGGAAGTGTCTGAGAAGGATGGGTGTTAGCTCTTCTCTAAATGTGTGATAGAATTCACCTGTGAAGCCATCTGGTCCTGGACTTTTGTTTGTTGGAAGATTTTTTTTTTTTTTAACATCTTTATTGGGGTATAATTGCTTTACAATGGTGTGCCAGTTTCTGCTTTATAACAAAGTGAATCAGTTATACATATACATATGTTCCCATATGTCTTCCCTCTTGCGTCTCCCTCCCTCCCACTCTCCCTATCCCACCCCTCCAGGCTGTCACAAAGCACCGAGCTAATATCCCTGTGCCATGCGGCTGCTTCCCACTAGCTATCTACCTTGCTACGTTTGTTAGTGTGTATATGTCCATGACTCTCGCCCTGTCAAAGCTCACCCTTCCCCCTCCCCATATCCTCAAGTCCGTTCTCCAGTAGGTCTGCGTCTTTATTCCTGTCTTACCCCTAGGTTCTTCATGACATTTTTTTTTCTTAAATTCCATATATATGTGTTAGCATATGGTATTTGTCTTTTTCTTTCTGACTTACTTCACTCTCTATGACAGACTCTAGGTCTATCCATCTCATTACAAATAGCTCAATTTCGTTTCTTTTTAAGGCTGAGTAATATTCCATTGTATATATGTGCCACATCTTCTTTATCCATTCATCTGATGATGGGCACTTAGGTTGTTTCCATCTCCGGGCTATTGTAAATAGAGCTGCAATGAACATTTTGGTACATGACGCTTTTTGAATTTTGGTTTTCTCAGGGTATATGCCCAGTAGTGGGATTGCTGGGTCATATGGTAATTCTATTTGTAGTTTTTTAAGGAACCTCCATAGTGGCTGAACCAATTCACATTCCCACCAGCAGTGCAAGAGTGTTCCCTTTTTTCCACACCCTCTCCAGCATTTATTGTTTCTAGATTTTTTGATGATGG
>NW_021703776.1:68854523-68875825 GCF_005190385.1 Monodon monoceros | reverse complement strand
AAGAGTGGTGAGAGTGGGCAACCTTGTCTTGTTCCTGATCTTAGTGGCAATGCTTTCAGTTTTTGTTGGAAGATTTTTAATCACAGTTTCAATTTCATTACTTGTGATTGGTCTGTTCATATCTTCTATTTCTTCAAGGTTCAGTCTTGGAAGCTTATACCTTTCTAAGAATTTGTCCATTTCTTCCAGGTTGTCCATTTTATTGGCATAGTGTTGCTAGCAGTAGTCTCTTACGATGCTTTGTATTTTTGCGGTGTTTGTTGTCACTTCTCCTTTTTCGTTTCTAATTTTATTGATTTGAGTCTTCTCCCTCTTTTCTTGATGGCTAATGGCTTATCAATTTTGTTTATCTTCTCCAAGAAGCAGCTTTTAGTTTTATTGATCTTTGCTATTGTTTTCTTTGTTTCTATTTCATTTATTTCTGCTCTGATCTTTATGATTGCTTTCCTTCTGCTAACTTTGGGTTTTGTTCTTCTTTCTCTAGTTCCTTTAGCTGTAAGGTTAGATTGTTTGAGATTTTTCTTGTTTCTTGAGGTAGGCTTGTATAGCTATAAACTTCCCTCTTAGAACTGTTTTTGCTCCATCCGAAAGGTTTTGGATCATCGTGTTGTCATTGTCATTTGTCTCTAGGTATTTTTTAATTTCCTCTTTGATTTCTTCAGTGATCTCTTGGTTATTTAGTAACACATTGTTTAGCCACCATATGTTCGTGTTTTTTTCCCCTGTAATTCATTGCTAATCTCATAGTCTTGTGGTCAGAAAAGAAGCTTGATATGATTTCAGTTTTCTTAAATTTACTGAGGTTTGATTTGTGACCCAAGATGTGATCTATCCTGGGGAATGTTCTGTGCGCACTTGAGAAGAAAGTGTAATCTGTTTTGGGATGGAATGTCCATAAATATCAATTAAATCTATCTGGTCTATTGTGTCATTTAAAGCTTGTTTCCTTATTAATTTTCTGTTTGGATGATCTGTCCATTGGTGTAAGTGAGGTGTTAAAATCCCCCACTCCTCTTTTATAGCCGTTAGCAGTTGCCTTATGTATTGAGGTGCTCCTATGTTGGGTGCATAAATATTTACAGTTGTTATATCTTCTTCTTGGATTGATCCCTTGATCATTGTGTAGTGTCCTTCCTTGTCTCTTGTAACAATCTTTATTTTAAAGTCAATTTTATCTGATATGAGAATTGCTACTGCAGCTTTCTTTTGATTTCTATTTGCATGGACTACCTTTTTCCATCCTGTCACTTTCAGTCTGTATGTGTCCCTAAGGCTGAAGTGGGTCTCTTGTAGACAGCATATATGTGGGTCTTGTTTGTGTAGCCATTCATCCAGTCTGTGTCTTTTGGTTGGAGCATCTAATCCATTTACATTTAAGATAATTATTGATATGTATGTTCCTATTACCATTTTCTTAATTTTGGGGGGTTTGTTTTTGTAGGTCTTTTCCTTCTCTTGTATTTCCTGCCTAGAGAAGTTCCTTTAGCCTTTGTTGTAGAGCTGGTTTGGTGGTGCTGAATTCTCTTAGCATTTGCTTGTCTGTAAAGCCTTTAATTTATCCATTGAATCTGAATGAGATCCTTGCTGGGTAATCTTGGTTGTAGGTTCTTCCCTTTCATCGCTTTAAGTATATCATGCTGCTCCCTTCTGGCTTGTAGGGTTTCTGCTGAGAAATCAGCTGTTAACCTTATGGGAGTTCCCTTGTATGTTATTTCTCATTTTTCCCTTGCTGCTTTCAATAATTTTTCTTTGTCTTTAATTTTTGCCAGTTTGATTACTGTGTGTCTTGGCATGTTTCTCCTTGGGTTTATCCTGTATGGGACTCTCTGCGCTTCCTGGACTTGGGTGGCTATTTCCTTTCCCAGGTTAGGGAAGTTTTTGACCATAATCTCTTCAGATATTTTCTCGGGTCCTTTCTCTCTCTCCTTCTGGGACCCCTATAATGCAAATGTTGTTGCATTTAATGTTGCCTCAGAGGTCTCTTAGGCTTTCATTTCTTTTCATTCTTTTTTCTTTATTCTGTTCCGCAGCAGTGAATTTCACCATTCTGTCTTCCGGGTCACATATCCATTCTTCTGCCTCAGTTATTCTGCTATTGATTCCTTCTAGTGTAGTTTTCATTTCAGTTATTATATTGTTCATCTCTGCTTGTTTGTTCTTTAATTCTTCTAGGTCTTTGTTAAACATTTCTTGCATCTTCTTGATCTTTGCCTCCATTCTTTTTCCGAGGTCCTGGATCATCTTTACTGTCATTATTCTGAATTCTTTTTCTGGAAGGTTGCCTATCTCCACTTCATTTAGTTGTTTTTCTGGGGTTTTATCTTGTTCCTTCATCTGGTACATAGCCCTCTGCCTTTTCATCTTGTCATTCTGTGAATGTGGTTTTTGTTCCACAGGCTGCAGAATTGTAGTTCTTCTTGCTTCTCAGTTTACTGATATTTATATTATCTTTTTCATTTCTTAGGAAATGTAATAGATACCAAGATAAATAGCACAAGTGTTCTTAAATTTTCATTCACTATGAATAAGGAATAATTTATGAACACAAACTCTAAAGTAGGGTAATATTTTAGGCAAATGTCTAGCAGTTACATTCTGCAGTGTTATCTTTATAATATTTTTTTAAGTATGTCAATAAGTTAACCATTATAGAATTCTTCTATTAGGCCAGAAGATCTGTTCATGTATGTGTAGAGTCTTTGTTGTAAAAATAGGAAAAAAAATGGAGAAAGCATAGCTTGACAGGCCTTCCCTTTCCCATGAAGGCTAGGTTTTTGTCCCATAATAATTCAGCAACTGTATACTCCCCCACGGCCTGAGGCACCTGGCTCAGTGGATGAGTCCTCTTTTCAGTCAGTTCCTGGCCTTGGCCTGCCTGAAACAACCCTCAAAGGTTGATTCTATCTCAGAAGTAGTATTGAACACCCCTGCTCTGAAGAAAATGCTTTAATTCATTCCAAGCCAAGTGACAAAGAACTCTAAGCACTGAGCTTTATCAATAGGTATTTTTCTAAAAACATCTAAATAGGAAACATCACAACTCAATTTTACTTCAGCAAGTTAAGAGTAGGTCCAAAAATCACTGTGAGAAAGAGAATCTGTATGTGCCCTTTATCCCATACCTTTACTGTTAGTACTTCTTAGAATATGTAGTCTTCTTACATTTATGGGGCTCCATAGTGTAGAACCTGATATTTTTGCCTGTTTGAGGGTAAAAAACAATTATGGTAATGACAAGAGAGACAGAAATACATTAAAAAATGTAGATAATCTATAAAGCATTTTATCACAGGTAGACAAAGTCTTTAAAAAGCAGTCTCAGTTACTTGAACTGTTGGCTTGAATTAGATTACTTGAATCAGATGGCTGTTATCTGAGATAAATGTAAATATTTTGCATCTGGGCCAAAAGCCAAATGCAACATAGAAACTGTTCATAGGAGAAAGCAGAGCAAAACAAAACAAGAGAAGAGAAATAGTATAAAGGGCTTTAATACTGCTTTAAATTTCTTGCTGATATCTAAAGAGTGTGTTTATAAGAGAATTAGTATAGAGTGTGCTGAAGAATATTTATTGAAATAGTTGTAGAAGGCAAGTTAGAACAATGATGTTTTGTGGCAGATGGAATTTGTATAACTCCTCTTGTAATCTGTGTTGTCCTGTCATCTCCAGAGAAGTTTAATAAAACTGGCCATAAAGAAAAGTGAGCTTGATCATATTTAAAAAGATATCTCCTGGGGCTTCCCTGGTGGCGCAGTGGTTGAGAGTCCGCCTGCCAATGCAGGCGACACGGGTTCGTGCCCCGGTCCGGGAAGATCCCACATGCCACAAAGCGGCTAGGCCCGTGAGCCATGGCCACTGAGCCTGTGCGTCCGGAGCCTGTGTTCCGCAACGGGAGAGGCCACAACAGTGAGAGGCCCGTGTACCACAAAAAAAAAAAAAAATCTCATGGAGGTCTTTGTGAAGCAATATGTTAGTAATATGTGAAAAATAGTGTCTCTGAGATGATTGATAGGTATGAGTGTAAGAGCAGTTCATGAAACAAATTTTTCATTGTCACAGTCTAAGATACAGCAGGCTGATGAATATAAGAATATTAATTATTCATAAAGAATGTCATATACGCTGACTTTATAGGTCATATTATTAATAGAATCCAAATTCTAAAGGATTCTCTATCTCTTCAGTATTGTCATTTTGATAGTTTAGCAAGGAGCATGGTTGCTCTTGTTAAAAATACATATTCTGAAGTTAGGTTGTTGGAACTTGTATTAGTAAATTGTAGCATGTTAGAACTTTTTTCTAATTATAAAAGTAACATATATTCAACATAAAAATTTTGGATCACATAAAGAAGTATAACAAACACCACCTGAAATCCAAATACCCGGAAATAACTACTGCTGTTATTTTTGTAGATACACTTCTGTGTCATGCTTTTTCTAATATCATAGATATTTTTGTCATTAAAATATATTTATAAATATTTATTATAAACCTCTTCTCATAAGGTTATACCATAATTTATATCCGTTCCCCCAGTAGTTTCAGATTTTACACTATCTTAGATAGCAGTGGGAAGATGAGCTTTATATGTAATATTTTGTCTGCATTTCTGCCCTTTCCTTAGGGTAAATTCCTAGAATTGGAATGACTGGATTAGAATACCATTTGAGACAGAGCCAGGACTAGGGTGAGGTGAGCATGGCAGTTGCTTGGGACACAGAATTTAAGAGGGTGCTAAAAATTAAATGATGAAGATAACACTTTAATGCAATATATTTAAAAATCAAAAGTTAATGCAAAAAAAAACCCATCCATAATGAACCACATGTAAATACTAGCTGTAAGATATATTTTTAAGTCAGAAATATATTTACTTTAGACCTTTCTGGTATATGTTTTTTTAATCCTTTATTGTTGTTCAGGTATAAAACTGATTTAAAAATAAACCCATTCCAAATTCATTCTTGTTACTGGTAGGAAGGGTGTTTTTCATCTCGTAGGTAACTACATATGAGGAGATAAGTTAATTTATTAGAAGTGTAGAATGGAGTGAGCCAACATTTTCTGTAAGGACCAGATATTTTTGGCTTGGTAGGCCATAAAGTCCCTGTTGCAACTACTTAGCTCTACCATTGTAGTATAAAAACAGCCATAGACAGAATATAAATAAATGAATGTTATTTATAGAAATATGAAATATAAATTTCATATAATTTTTACATGTCACAAACTTCTCTTTAAAAAAATTTTTTTTACCATTTAAAAATGTAAAATCAGTTCTTAGCTCTCAGGCTATGCAAAACAAGCGGCAGGCTGGATTTGACCACGAGCCATAATTTGCTGCCCCGATGTAGAATATTTGCTTTGCTGTATAATTTTAATTTTTTTCACTAAATTGAACTTTATAAAATAATTTTCTTATTTTATCATAGCATACCCCTTTAATGTGAATAACAGGATGATTGGGGTGTTGGGGGTGTTTTGGTTTTTTTTTTTGGTTTGATTTTTTTACCTGAAGCTGAAAGTCTGTTTTTTGTTTTTAAAAATTCTTCTGAAAGAGATACTTTGAAAAAAGGGCTCCCTCTTTTTTTTTCTTACATATTTTAAGAACTTAAAGAAAATACACTTAAGACAAAAGAGTATTCTTAGTAAGACACTTCAGAAATTCTTGCTCTACTGAACTTTCTGTTGTTCACAGGTGGAGACATACTACGCCTTGACACACTTTTAGAATGGTGGCGAGAAAAGAATGGTTCCTTCTGTTCCCGACTTATTATCATATTAGACAGTGAGAATTCAACCCCCTGGGTGAAAGAAGTGAGAAAAATCAATGACCAGTATATTGCAGTGCAAGGAGCAGAGATGACAAAAACAATAGATATTGAAGAAGCTGACCCACCGCAGCTGGGTGACTTTACAAAAGACTGGGTAGAATATAACTGCAACTCCACTAATAACATCTGCTGGACTGAAAAGGGACGCACAGTGAAAGCAGTGTATGGCGTGTCAAAACGGTGGAGTGACTACACTCTGCATTTGCCAACGGGAAGCGATGTGGCCAAGCACTGGATGTTGTACTTTCCTCGTATTACATATCCACTAGTGCATTTGGCAAATTGGTTGTGTGGTCTGAACCTTTTTTGGATCTGCAAAACTTGTTTTAGGTGCTTGAAAAGATTAAAAATGAGTTGGTTTCTTCCTACCGTGCTGGACACAGGACAAGGCTTCAAACTTGTCAAATCTTAATTTGGAACCCAAAGTGGAATATTGTTGAGAGTTCATTCTACCAGTTATCACTAACTTGCCATTTTTTGCATATTGTATTTTTATTTGTAAAAAATATCTTGTTACTTCTGTAGCTGCTCTCATTTTGTCTTTTCTCCAGTAATTATGGTATATGTAAGGTGTTGGGAATAAGCATTATTTTATACTAAAAATATGTAGGGAGTCACAAATGTTGACTTTGTAAATGCATAAGAGATGTTAAAAATAATAACAATGCACTTTGAGGAATGTTTGCATATGCCTCTGATTAGAAAGAAGACACTCTGCTCTGCAGTGGCCAATGAAGAATTACTAATGCCTTATTTTCTAGGCATAGATTAAAGAATGTAAACCAGACAATTTGTTTACTATTGTAAGAAAACTACCAATTTGCTTACAGAAGATTAGTTTTTGTGAACAGTAGGTTTGAGTTCAAGGCCATTTGAAGAATTACAAGCTCTCTCTTAGACAAGGGAAAAGGAAGAAGTCTGCTTAAAATGAATGCAAAATTTGCTTGTAGTCCATCATGTTTCGTTACTTGGCTATGACCTGTTATCGGTATCACAGAGAAGCCCAAATCACTGTTTAGGTCAAGACATTCTTCATATAGGTAACTGTAAGAAGCTAGAGCCTACAAATTGCTCCTTCATGCACTGTTAGGGGCCTATGAAAGCACTGGCAGTTTTAAGGGTCTTTCTCAGGGTAACAATGTTTTCTTAATGAACAATGTTTCCAGCTACAAATTCCTTCCAAATAAATTGTCTTCCCTTTCAAAAAGTAATCTTAAGAAATTTAGCCATTTGTCATTGATTTAGGCTATTTTCAGTACTGAGAAATGATTTTGATCTCTATAGAGTTAATGCTCTGTCATGAAAACTATTTTTCAGATCCCCATTAGTGGTAACACCTTTTTCTACTGAAGGTCAAAGGATTGGAAACAGGTCATTTTTCTTCATGTATACATGTAATGTATTATGTAAAAAAGTATTCATATTGGCAATTTTACTTAAGCATAATGGTGTGGTTGTAATTTTTAAAACTTAATTCAGTGTTTTCTCGGATTAAAGCAGGCATGGATCAGGGTATCTCCTAAGAGGTAATTTACCTCCTATTCCCTTCCAATAATCCTTACATTCTAAGTTTTCATCTCTGAGAAATAACAAGAAGGGAATAGAATTAAATTGGGGGATAATCTAATCTTTGTTGTTTAAATGGTGTGACGTCTCACCATTAAAGCCATTTTTTCCAGCCTCAGAGAGAGTAAATAATGCCTCTACCATCTTCTACCTGGTGACTTGAAGTTTTAGTTAGGAAGAAGTCACTTAGCGTCAGGGAACTTGTATACCACTATCTATGCAGCGTTGTTATATATAGTCTGATTATTTCTGCGTTTTGAGTATGATTTTCCTAATGTTCTGAATAAAATTTTGTCAAAAATTAATTTTTCACATAATGTGCAAATAACAGTTATTGAATGTTTTAGTGTATTAAGAGAGAGAGTCATAAAAAATGTCCAAGTATTAGAGTTCATGGTTAGTAGCAGGTTGATTTAAAATTTTCCAATATTTGGTTACATATTTATATAAACATCATCCAAATGAAATAGTATATAGTGTTTCATTACTATTCAAAAATAGTGTAGCAGACAAGCCAAGTGTTAAAATTATGAGCTTACAGCTAAAAAACACAGTTTAATTAATGTTAAGTAAAATCTTGTTTTAAATTCTGAGCCAGTATTAAGCCAACTAGCTTTAACTAAAGTGTATCTCTTTACTCTGAGAAAGCCAAACATAAAAGTATATCCTGCATTCTTTATAAAGTGATACTAAGATTTTACTAAAAATCACATTCAAAAGGTAGCAGACATTTTTACAGCCACAAAGCTAATATTTTGATAAATATTTTCTATAAAGTACAACCAAAAAAGGTCTGGGCTAAAAATGTGACTTGAGCCTATTTATTAAGTTTGATGAATTCTCCTACCCAAACAAATAAGACACTATAAATGACTCTTAGGAGATGGCATCCTAAATTAAAGGTGCCTATTTAAAAACATTCAAGTATGATAAATGATAGTATGGAGAAGGAATATTACAGGAAGGCTAAATTGATTGGTTATTTTTACCTAAAGATTAAAAAACAGACCTGACAATGAGACTAATTTTCTTATGGCTTCCATTTTATATATCATGTTTAGGAAGGAGTTACTTGAAGTGATAGAATTTATGTTAGGGCAAAATTTTACCATTCCACTAAAAAGAGATAACATGGAGATGTTTTTCAACATAATGTTGACTTAATTTATTTCCTTATATGATACCTTGCTAAAAACCATAAAAGACTCCCCTCTAAAAAATCTTTTTTAAATGTATACACTGTTATGTGATAAGGAGTCAAGTTCTTTTTCTCATAATTTCTCAGTTATGCTATTATTTCATTCAAAAGTTTAATTTGCTCTGACTAAACTCTTTTGGGATATTTGGATTTATCTTTGCATAGCTTTCTATCTCACTCTTCTTAATAAATATGAAATTCTATAGACAAGACCTTTTTCAGAAAACCATTTTTATGAACACTGTTTTCATAAATTACATACTTTTTAAAAGTTACATTGCTAATTCAAATGCATTTATATTTAGTGCATTAGTAGGTAGAATTTTTTTGGAGTAAAATCTTCACTAAAGTCTATTTGTAACTGTACATTTTGTTTGTAAATTTTGGCTTGAATATATTTGCTGTTTTGGATACTGCATTTTTTATAGGTATCCTTTCACATTTAGAGCATAGTCTCTTTCAAAATAATGTTCTACATTACCTTTCCACAGGTGATGTGATAGTTAATATTATGTATGCCAAAAGAAAATGGCTTAATTTTAAGCATGTGATTAAGTATATTTGATAGTAAGTGCTCAAAGGAGTTAGATCTGTCAGTACTTTTGAACATCTCCTCTGTTGGGAAGTAACTAGACTGTCATCTCTTTTCAGGCAGAGGCTTGCACATCTTGGTATTTCTGGTACACAATTACCCAGAAGAGTGCCTTGCCTATAATCCTTATTATTTAAAAAATATTTTTGACTGAGTGAATGAATTTAGACTCCTAATGAGAAATTGGAATAACTTGATTGTAAATTATTACATTTTCTTGACAGTTTTACCTTAAGTGGATATTATTTCAAGATCCTCATTAAATTAATAATTACCAAAGACAGTTACAGAATCAGTGAAAGGAAAACTAATATCACATTTGTAGTTAAAGAGCCATAGGATCAAGATTAGGGAAGGAAAAACTTTGTTTGAATGAAAACATAGCTGATATCAATCATCAAAAAGTGGCTTTTTGTGGGTTGAGTCCCTTTTCCTCATGTCTCCAATATGATTAAGGTTGAATCTTTCATTGATTTCCCATTAGAAACATATAGACAGGTTGGAGATTTATCACAAATGGAAATTATTGAAAGTCTGACAGATGAGCAAAGAAAGAATTTGGCTGTGCCTGTCACTGACAACTAGACTGTAAAATCAGAAAAAAAAGTGGGCCTGTGAACATAAGCAGGTTCAGGACAAGTTAGGGAAACTAAAATTATATCAGCTTTGGAGTATCCTCACTAGTTGCAACACATAGGTGTACAGTATGATACAATGAAATTTAAGCAACAATTGTTCCGAGCAACTATTTTGTTGATAAAGTAATTTACATTTATGTTTTTTAGGAAATATTACTTAGACCAAAGATAATTCAAAATTGAAATCTGTAGGCTAATCACTAAGCTTTCTTTAATATTAATATGTAAAAACCCTTTTGATTGATTTAAAAATCAAATTGGCCAATCATCTTGTGTGATGACCTCACAGTATTTTTTTTTTTAAGTATGAACTTAAAATAAGTAGAGTAAGTAGACAAGTTTAGTAAAATTCTGTTGTTACTGTTTGGTCTGGACCTAAAAACCTTGATCTATCTTAAATCAGTGTGGCAGGGTCAGTGAGAAACATGGCATATCTCCCTAGATCAGCAATATTTACTCCATGTGAAGTAAAAATATTTTTATATTAAAACATACCAATGTACTGAGCAATATTTGCATTAATTTTTAGTGTAAATCACAAGACTTCAAAGCAATTTTAATATTGCACTAGGTCCTTTGTTCTCCTTACTGCAGAACACTGAAGATTCTTTGGACACAATTTTGGATGTTAATGATACTCTCTATTAAAAAGAAAAAAAAATCCTTTATCTTATGTCCTGGAAACACAAATAGCACGATGAATTTTCGCTAAAAAAATAATTTAAAAAAATAATAATAATTTTGTTTGAATATATATGGAACTTCAGGTGTGTACTGTTTTAATGCAGTTTTATAATAGATATTTCTAGGTTCTTTGGAGTCCTTATACATACTGATTTCTTGTTCTACACAACTAGGTATTGGTAAGGAAAGTGGGGTGAGGATTTTGATTTGTAATCTACATCCCCATGCATTCATACCCATTCTCACCTATTTCTCTGCTATCTAATTAGAAGAGATACTACTCTTTCCAAAACCTAACCTTTGGATTCCTTTCCTCCTTTCTACATAAAACTAATTCATCAATAACAATAAAAATGACAATGGCTATCATCTGTTGAATGTTTTTTATGTTCTAGGCACTGTGCTAACCACTTCTGTATACATGATTTCATTAAACCCTCACAACCACCTTTTGTGATGGATGTACTTTTATTTTATGAATGAGGAAACTGAAGCAATGAACTTAAGTAACTTTCCCCACATGACACATCTATGGATAAGAAGTTGGGTCTCAAACTCAGCTCTAAGCCAGATTTTATGTTGTGGGGACTCCCACATACCAAGAAAAGGAAGGTTTTACTCGGGTATATATACCTACATGCTCTTTAGAGAACTGTTTGCGTATTTTATCAAGGGGGTAGACACCTGGCTATAAGCATGTAAGCATAGGGAAGAGGGGCAATTGGTCAATATAAAGACCTCCAATTATTGTACTAATATCAGCCCCACTTCTCAGCTCCTTCCTTAATTTTCTAGCAGTTTCTGATGCTAGAGCCTTTCTGGGGTTGTACTGGACTGCTCAGACACACCTCCCCAGAAGCATATTCTGGGAGGCTGCTAGGCTAGTGCTTGCTTTTCTCTGCCACCCAGTTCATACTCTTTTATCCATTTTGTCTTTGGATGTGTGCTGAAATCTCTGGTCTGATAATAGATACCCCATTCCCTACATCTTGATGGTATAGTCACCTGTTTATTCCTTTAAACTGGAGGAGAAGATATAGAGGCATGTGTTCACTATCTTGAACTCAAAGCCAAAGTAAGTTTCATTTTAAAAAAACAAATGGTGAGGGCTTCCCTGGTGGCGCAGTGGTTGAGAGTCCGTCTGCCGATGCAGGGGACACGGGTTCGTGCCCCGGTCCGGGAAGATCCCACATGCCACGGAGCGGCTGGGCCCGTGAGCCATGGCCGCTGAGCCTGCGCGTCCGGAGCCTGTGCTCCACAACGGGAGAGGCCACAACAGTGAGAGGCCCACGTACCGCAAAAAAAAAAAAAAAAAAAAAAAAAGGTGAAATTGACTTTTACTTCTGGTTAGTATATAAAATACAAAAGAACTTTGATCCAGCGGAAACATAAGAAAAATTCCAGGTTAAAATAAACATACTCTTTATTGGAGCTGCTGCAGAATAGTACATACAAGCAAATCTAGGTGAAATAAATCCCAGAGAGCAATAATTTCTTCATAAATAAGCAGAGACTGCAGCAGCTTCTATACCTGGGGCAAATGCCTGCCTTGAGTGCTAGTATGTTAGAATCGGAGCTGCCATGGACTGGGAGATTTTGCAGGAAAGAGGAAACCAGGCAAACTTTTGACAGCATTATGGGCTGGTGAGATGGGTCTGCAAGGGCAGTAAGCACTTGACCCAACAATTCTGCCCCCTTTCCCTGGAATTTTGCCAAGAAAGTGGCAGTGGAGGAGAGCCTCATAAGCGAAGAGAATTCATGCAGCTTTGCACATCACACTTAATTGCCAGGGTTGGAATCAAATATGAATCTGAACAATGTAAAACAGACTTATTCCAGTTCAAACACTAAAAAGATCAAATCACTCAGTATCTTGGCAGATGAGGCATGGGAAGTTAGGGACTGGGCTAACTGAAGGTGAACTGAATCTGATTAAAGCTTCTGCCCAGTTCTGGCTCAGGTAAACCTGTGGGAGATTCGGAAGGGTAAGTCCCTCGCCTAAACCACCTAGAATGAAAAGCATGCCATTTCTGAACAGACACAAATTACACTTTTCATTGTTCTTATATGCATAATACAGAATACTTTTTTTAATTATAAGACATGAAGAGGGGAGGAATTGGACCCATTATCAAGAGTGAGCAGTCAAAAGATAGACTTGTAGATTACTAGCACACAAGAATTTTCAAACCAAATGGATATTCTAGGACTAATAAATATGTCAGAAAACTTTAAATCACAGGATGGTACTTGGGGGTGAGGGTTAGTCCCTAGCATAGGGTGTCAGAGTGTGGCAGGAACCACAAAGCGGAGCTATCTGGCATAGACTAAGGAGGACATCCACACCAGGGACAAGGGAAAGATGATAATGGGAGATTGGTTACATAAGCACGGATTTATCAAACATGAAAATATATTTAAGATGATGGGAGCAGATTCTTCTGTTGAAGAAGGGAATTGCAAATATGGAAATGGAGAGAGCTAGAATATCACTAAGGTGTTGGAGTCGAAGAGACAGTATTAGATATAGAAATTAATAAGATGTAAATATGTGTAAGGATATGTGTTTATGTTTTTATACACGTAATCCCTAGCTTTGTTTACTAAGAAGGTCTGAGATTACCAGTGCCCCCATAGCAATGAACACACCTAGATCCCAGATCATGGCTTCTGCATATTATTCTCCACTGAAAGGATCCAGGGCTCTTTGGAGAAATAACCGATTACTTCTAATGAGCCTGGAATATGTTAGTTCCAGAGAGCTGGGACAATTTGAGCATTAGGAAACTAAGTACCCTTACTAAGTGCCCATACACACATATATGTATATCTATATGTGTATATGTATACATATATACATATGCATAAATACTTCATGACTTTAATGAACAGGACAGTAATGTTAAAACAAAGAGGCAGAGGAGGAACCAAGATGGAGGAGTAGAAGGACGTGCTCTCACTCCCTCTTGCGAGAGCACCAGAATCACAACTAGCTACTGGGCAATTGTCAACAGGAAGACACTGGAACTCACCAAAAAAGATACCGCACATTCAAAGACAAAGGAGAAGCCACAATGAGATGGTAGGAGGGGCACAATCACAGTAAAATCAAATCCCATAACTGGTGGGTGGGTGACTCACAGACTTGCGAACACTTATACCAGAGAGGCCCACCCACTAGAGTGAAGGTTCTGAGCCCCACGTCAGGCTTCCCAACCTGGGGGTCCGGCAATGGGAGGAGGAATTCCAAGAGCATCAGACTTTGAAACCTAGTGGGAATTGATTGCAGGACTTCAACAGGACTGGGGGAAACAGAGACTCCACTATTGGAGGGCACACACAAAGTAGTGTGAGCATCGGGACCCATGGATAGGAGCAGTGACCCCAAGGGAGACTAAACCAGACCTACCTGCTAGTGTTTGAGGGTCCCCTGCAGAGGCGGGGGGTGGCTCTGTTTCACTGTGGGGACCAGGACACTGGCAACAGAAGTTCTGGGAAGTGCTCCTTGGTGTGAGCCCTCCCAGAGTCTGTCATAAGCCCCCAAAAAGAGCCCAGGTAGGCTCCAGTGTTGGCTTGCCTCAGGCCAAACAACAAACAGGGAGGGAACCCAGGCCCACCCATCAACAGTCAAGTGGATTAAAGTTTTACTGAGCTCCGCCCACCAGAGCAACAGTCAGCTCTACCCACCACCAGTCCCTCCCATCAAGCCTCTTAGATAGCCTCATCCACCAGAGGGCAGACAGCAGAAGCACTACAATCCTGAAGCCTGTGGAACAAAAAACCACATTCACAGAAAGACAGACAAGATGAAAAGGCAGAGGGCTATGTACCAGATGAAGGAAAAAGATAAAACCCCAGAAAAACAATTAAATGAAGCAAAGATAGGCAACCTTCCAGAAAAAGAATTCTGAATAATGATAGTGAAGATGATCCAGGACCTCAGAAAAAGAATGGAGGCAAAGATTGAGAAGATGCAAGAAATGTTTAACAAAGACCTAGAAGAATTAAAGAACAAACATACAGAGATGAACAACACAATAACTGAAATTAAAACTACACTAGAAGGAATACAATAACAGAATAACTGAGGCAGAAGACCGGATAAGTGACCTGGAAAACAGAATGGTGGAATTCACTGCTGCAGAACAGACTAAAGAAAAAATAATGAAAAGAAATGAAGACAGCCTAAGAGATCTCTGGGAAAACATTAAACGCAACAACATTTGCATTATAGGGGTCCCAGAAGGAGAAGAGAGAGAGAAAGGACCAGAGGAAATAGTTGAAGAGATTATAGTCAAAAACTTCCCTAACATGAGAAAGGAAATAGCCACCCAAGTCCAGGAAGTACAGTGAGTCCCATACAGGATAAACCCAAGGAGAAACATGCCGAGACACATAGTAATCAAACTGGCAAAAATTAAAGAAAAATTATTGAAAGCAGCAAGGGAAAAACAACAAATAACATACAGGGAACTCCCATAAGGTTAACAGCTGATTTCTCTCTCAGCAGAAACTCTACAAGTCAGAAGGAAGTGGCACGATATACTTAAAGTGATGAAAGGAAAGAACCTACAACCAAGATTACTCTACCCAGCAATGATCTCATTCAGATTCCATGGAGAAATCAAAAGCTTTACAGACAAGCAAAAGCTAAGAGAATGCAGCACCACCAAACCAGCTCTACAACAAATACTAAAGGAACTTCTCTAAGTGGGAAACACAAGAGAAGAAAAGGACCTACAAAAACAAACACAAAACAATTAAGAAAATGGTCATAGGACCCCACATATCGATAATTACCTTAAACGTGAATGGATTAAATGCTCCAACCAAAAGACACAGGCTCGCTGAATGGATACAAAAACAAGACCCATATATATGCTGTTTATAAGAGACCCACTTTAGACCTAGGGACACATACAGACTGAAAGTAAGGGGATGGAAAACGATATTCCATGCAAATTGAAATCAAAAGAAAGCTGCAGTAGCAATACTCATATCAAATATAAATAGACTTTAAAATAAAGAATGTTACAAGAGACAAGGAAGGCCACTACATAATGATCAAGGGATCAATCCAAGAAGAAAATATAACAATTATAAATATATATGCACCCAACATAGGAGTACCTCAATACATAAGGCAACTGCTAACAGCTATAAAAGAGGAAATCAACAGTAACACAATAATAATGGGGGAATTTAACACCTCACACCAATGGACAGATGATCCAAAATGAAAATAAATAAGGAAACAGAAGCTTTAAATGACACATTAGGCTGGATAGACTTAATTGATATTTATAGGACATTCCATCCAAAAACAGCAGATTACATTTTCTTCTCAAGTGTGCATGGAACATTCTACAGGATAGATCACATCTTGGGTCACAAATCAAGCCTCAGTAAATTTAAGAAAATTGCAATCATATCAAGCATCTTTTCTGACCACAATGCTATAAGATTAGAATCAATTACAGGGACAAAAATGTAAAAAACACAAACACATGGAGGCCAAACAATATGTTAGTAAATAACCAAGAGATCACTGAAGAAATCAAAGAGGAAATCAAAAAATACCTAGAGACAAATGACAATGAAAACATGATGATCCAAAACCTATGGGATGCAGCAAAAGCAGTTCTAAGAGAGAAGTATATAGCTATACAAGTCTACCTCAAGAAACAAGAAAATCTCAAGTAAACAATCTAATGTTACACCTAAAGGAACTAGAGAAAGAAGAACAAAAAAAACCCAGAGTTAGCAGAAGGAAAGAAATCATAAAGATCAGAGCAGAAATAAATGAAATAGAAACAAAGAAAACAGTAGCAGAGAGCAATAAAATGAAAAGCTGGTTCTTTCAGAAGATAAACAAAATTGATAAACAATTAGCCAGACTCATCAAGAAAAAGAGGGAGAGGACTCAAATCGATAAAACTAGAAATGAAAAAGGAGAAGTTACAAAAGTCACCACAGAAATACAAAGCGTCCTAAGAGACTACTACAAGCAACACTATGCCAATAAAATGGACAACCTGGAAGAAATGGACAAATTCTTAGAAAGGTATAACCTTACAAGACTGTACGAGGAAGAAGCAGAAAATATGAACAGACCAATCACAAGTAATGAAATTGAAACTGTGATTAAAAATCTTCCAACAAACAAAAGTCCAGGACCAGATGGCTTCACAGGTGGATTCTATCAAACATTTAGAGAAGAACTAACACCCATCCTTCTCAAACTCTTCCAAAAAATTGCAGAGGAAGGAACACTCCCAAACTCATTCTATGAGGCCACCATCACCCTGATACCAAAACCAGACAAAGATACTACAAAAAAGAAAATTACAGACCAGTATCACTCATGAATACAGATGCAAAAATCCTCAACAAAATACTAGCAAACAGAACCCAACAACACATTAAAAGGATCATACATCACAATCAAGTCGGATTTATCCCAGGGATGCAAGGATTCTTCAATATATACAAATCAATCAATGTGATACACCATATTAACAAACTGAAGAAGAAAAACCATATGATCATCTCAATAGATGCAAAAAAAGCTTTTGACAAAATTCAACACCCATTTAGATAAAAACTCTCCAGAAAGCGGGCACAGAGGGAACCTACCTCAACATAATAAAGGCCATATATGACAAACCCACAGCAAATATCATTCTCAATGGTGAACAACTGAAAGCATTTCCTCTAAGATCAGGAACGAGACAAGGATGTCCACTCTCACCAGTATTATTCAATATAGTTTTGGAAGTCCTAGCCACAGCAATCAGAGAAGAAAAAGCAATAAAAGGAATACAAACTGGAAAAGAAGAAGTAAAACTGTCACTGTTTGCAGATGAGATGATACTATACATAGAAAATCCTAAGCATGCCACCAGAAAAGTACTAGAGCTAATCAATGAATTTGGTAAAGTTGCAGGATACAAAATTAAGGCACAGAAATCTCTGGCATTCCTATACACTAATGATGAAAAATCTGAAAGAGAAATTATGGAAACACTCCCATTTACCACTGCAACAAAAAGAATAAAATACCTAGGAATAAAACTACCTAGGGAGACAAAAGACCTGTATGCAGAAAACTATAAGACACTGATGAGGGTTTCCCTCGTGGCACAGCGGTTGAGAGTCTGCCTGCCGATGCAGGGGACATGGGTTCGTGCCCCGGCCTGGGAAGATCCCACATGTCACAGAGCGGCTCGGCCCGTGAGCCATGGCCGCTGAGCCTGTGCGTCCGGAGCCTGTGCTCCACAACAGGAGAGGCCACAACAGTGACAGGCCCGTTTACTGCAAAAAAAAAAAAAAAAAAAAAAAAAAAAAAGACACTGATGCAAGAAATTAAAGGTGATACCAACAGATGGAGAGATGTACCATGTTCTTGTATTGGAGGAATCAAATTTGTGAAAATGACTATACTACCCAAAGCAATCTACAGATTCAATGCAACCCCTATCAAATTACCAATGGCATTTTTTACAGAAATAGAACAAATCATCTTAATTTGTATGGAGACAAAAAAGACCCCAAATAGCCAAAGCATCCTTGAGGGAAAATATCGTAGCTGGAGGAATCAGACTCCCTAACTTCAGACTATACTATAAAGCTACAGTAATCAAGACAATATGGTACTGGCACAAAAACAGAAATATAGATCAATGAAACAAGATATAAAGCCCAGAGATAAACCCACGCACCTATGGTCAACTAATCTATGACAACGGAGGCAAAGATATACAGTGGAGAAAAGACAGTCTCTTCAATAAGTGGTGCTGGGAAAACTGGACAGCTACAAGTAAAAGAATGAAATTCGAACACTCCCTAACAGCATAAACAAAAATAAACTCAAAATGGATTTGAGACGTAAATGTAAGACCAGACACTATAAAACCCTTAGAGGAAAATATAGGAAGAACACTCCTTGACATAAATCACAGCAAGATCTTTTTTGATCCACCTCCTTGAGTAATGGAAATAAAAACAAAAATAAACAAATGGGACCTAATGAAACTTCAAAGCTTTTGCACAGCAAAGGAAGCCATAAACAAGACAAAGACAACCCTTAGAATGGGAGAAAATATGTGCAAACGAATCAATGGACAAAGGATTAATCTCCAAAATATATAAACAGCTCATGCAGCTCAATATTAAAGAAACAAATAACCCAACCAAAAATGGGCAGAAATAGACATTTCTCCAAAGAAGCCATACAGATGGCCAAGAAGCACATGAAAAGCTGCTCAACATCACTAATTATTAGAGGAATGCAAATCAAAACTACAATGAGGTATCATCTCACACCAGTTAGAATGGGCATCATCAGAAAATCTACAAACAACAAATGCTGGAGAGGGTGTGGAGAAAAGGGAACCCTCTTGCACTGTTGGTGGGAATGTAGATTGATACAGCCACTATGGAGAACAGTATGGAGGTTCCTTAAAAAACTAAAAATAGAATTACCATATGATCCAGAAATCCCAGTACTGGGCATATACCCAGGGAAAACCATAATCCAAAAAGACACATGCACCCCAATGTTCATTGCAGCACTATTTACAATAGCCAGGTCATGGAAGCAACCTAAGTGCCCATCAACAGACGATTGGATAAAGAGGTGGTACATATATACAATGGAATATTACTCAGCCATAAAAAGGAACGAAATTGAGTCATTTGTTGAGACCTGGACGGATCTAGAGACTGTCATACAGAGTGAAGTAAGTCAGAAAGAGAGAAACAAATATCGTGTATTAATGCATGTATGTGGAACCTAGAAAAGTGGTACAGATGAGCCAGTTTGCAGGGCAGAAGTTGAGACACAGATGTAGAGAACAGACGTGTGGATACCAAGCGGGGAAGACCGCAGTGGGGTGGGCATGGTGGTGTGCTGAATTGGGTGATTGGGATTGACATGTATACACTGATGTGTATAAAATGGATGACTAGTAACTACCTGCAGTATAAAAAAACAGACATACAAAATAACTAATATTAAACTTTCTTTGGGTTATTTGTATGGAAATATGTTAATATAAATGTTTCAGACATTACATGAAATTTCTAAAAATTTTATATATTCTGGTATAATGTTATAAGTCATAATTCTAGTTATTACTTTAAAATGTATATCTCAGAAATAACTAAATTTCCTTGTCAATTGCATTATTATGAACTTTCATCAAATCTTTAACCGTGGTCATTTCTAAGTCTTTTGTCATTTACAGACAGTTCTGTGTGTACTCTGATGCTTTTGCAAATATTTTCCTATAAAAGGGTTTCATCATCAAGGAATTCATGGAAAAGTCTCTGACAAGTACAGGTTTTTGGTAACTGACTATACTGCCGAACTGAATGAATAAGCATTTTCAGAACTCTAATGGAAAACTGATGAACTCATAAAAGTGCTAACAAAAGATCAAGATGAAAAAAAAATTAATTACACAGGACTGAGTGAACTGATGAGGGTGATTATAATTTTTGTAACTTTGTTTGAATAAAAAAAAAATCCCACAAGGACTCAGAGGCAAAAAATATACAAATCAATTTTCACTGCAAAGTAAAGAAGCTGTTACAGTGGAGGATTACTGGACTGAATGTCAATATTATGACATAGTATGAATGTGTTTCGTGTTTGGTAATTGCAATCATTGTTGCTTTTGTTGTGGTCATCTATTTACAATGCTTGGTGTCAGTCTATCTCTTATAAAAATAAAATACAGTGTGTGTGTGTGTGAAAAACAAAAACAAAACAAAAACAAAGAAAAATAAAGCTCTATTTTACATACTTAATATCTAATTTACAATACATATTATATAACACATTTATAGAATATATATTATATTTGCATAAATTAGAACATTATTTTCCAAATGGACTAGACTATATATATAAAAGACTACACACACACACACACACACACACACCAAGGAGAAGACTTTTTAAAGAATAAAAGGACTGCTTCACTCCTTAAACAAAAAGAAAAGAAAAGATCATGAGAGATTACTACAAGCAACTCTATGCCAAGAAAATGGACAATCTGGAAGAAATGGACAAATTCTTAGAAATGCACAACCTGCCAAGACTGAATCAGGAAGAAATAGAAAATATGAACAGACCAATCACAAGCACTGAAATTGAAACTGTGATTAAAAGTCTTCCAACTAACAAAAGCCCAGGACCAGATGGCTTCACAGGCAAATTCTATCAAACATTTAGAGAAGAGCTAACACCTATCCTTCTCAAACTCTTCCAAAATATAGCAGAGGGAGGAACACTCCCAAATTCCTTCTACGAGGCCACCATCCCCTTGATACCAAAACCAGACAAGGATGTCACAAAGAAAGAAAACTACAGGCCAATATCACTGATGAACATAGATGCAAAATCCTCAACAAAATACTAGCAAACAGAATCCAACAGCACATTAAAAGGATCATACACCATGATCAAGTGGGGTTTACTCCAGGAATGCAAGGATTCTTCAATATACGCAAATCTATCAATGTGATAAATCATATTAACAAAGTGAAGGAGAAAAACCATATGATCATCTCAATAGATGAAGAGAAAGCTTTTGACAAAATTCAACACCCATTTATGATAAAAACCCTGCAGAAAGTAGGCATAGAGGGAACTTTCCTCAACATAATAAAGGCCATATATGACAAGCCCACAGCCAACATCGTCCTCAATGGTGAAAAACTGAAAGCATTTCCACTAAGATCAGGAACAAGACAAGGTTGCCCACTCTCACCACTCTT